>NC_047078.1:3175691-3479232 GCF_902459465.1 Asterias rubens
TACAGCTACTTGACATCCCTAAGGCATAAGATGAACATGCGTCGACCTAAGAAGATAGAAGGTGCCAATTAGGAAGGGTTGTGGTGTCAGTGTTCTCCCTTAACAGTGGTCCACTAGCAAAATGGCTATTAGAGCACATTAGGACAGGTGAAAATTCTCTCCATTTGGCTATCTGGCTAGTTCGGTGTTTTAAAAGCATTCCTATTTAATATGAATAATGGGCAAGTGCAAAAGCTGACTAAAGAGTGACATAAAATATTGGCCCGTCACCCCCAAAAATACAGGTAAACCCTGGGCACTCTATGGGAAAACCGAAAACCAGGCGTGCTTCCCTGCCAAAACTTCAAAGTGGACCTCTTTTTGCTCATTAATCAAATAAAAGCTTTCAAAATAACATCATCTTCTCACTTATGTCGCAGGCCTCGACCTCTGCAGCGGCCACCAGCGGCCACCAGCGGCCACCAGCGGCCATTGCCGTGATGCCCCAGCCAATTGCCGTGAAGCCCTTTTAAAAATCACGTACCTTACGGCCACTTGGCCGTCGTGCCCTTTTTCATTGATCCCATAACATTATTTATTCGAAAATGTTATTTATTGTTAACATTGTGACCCATTTACATCACCATCAGCCCCATGTATAATAAACTTCAACGGCTGACGATTGCACTTTTGGTATTGTCATTGTTAAACTCCGGTTCCATTGTGTGCTGTCTGTTACCCTCCACACATAGATTTTCTTGTGAATAGTAGCTGTGTATGATTCATGGTTCGCTGAATAATGTGGCAATAACAAACTTTTATCATTTTGAACTGAATGCTTGATTTATTATCTAGAGGTAAATGCTTGAGGCCAGTAAGAGTATTGTGCACGTACACCATGTACTTTTTGTTGGAAACCGTTTGCTAACAGCCATTTATGTTACCCTTTGAAATAAAATCAGAAAATTTATAAGTTTGCTTGGTGCATAAAATTAAATTGAAGATGATGCCTGAATTGATTTTTTCAATCAGAGTTGGACTCTGACGTGGACTCCTTGAACACTCCAAGTGGTTCAATAGGTAGTGCAATTCCAATACTTATGCTGATGTTCTCATGATGTCAGCATCAACAGGAAGTTCCAACAACTTTGTCCCCTTGTACAATTAAATATGCAAATATGGGTCACGTGGTTAATTAATTACGATTTTTTTTTTTGGGGTCAGTGGTTTGATGTTTGATCTAGTACAAGTTGATTTCACAGAACTCTTCACCACCAAATTCTGCGCTTATGATCACCATTTTTCGCTTACTGTGTTTTTAAACATCGTGTCATGCATGCACACAGGTTATGTTGGGCTAACATTTGAGAAAAAGAAAAGGCAACACTATCGATATAAAGATAAGAATCAAACTTAAATATTACAAAAAGAAATATATTTTTAGTTTTGGGGGATACAAAAATATTGATTTCGGACGGAGATTCGAACTCGCAATTCTCAGATGTGTAGTCGCGACTGATGACCACTAGGCTATGACGTCACAGTCTTAAAATTGTATTTTTCGTACTAATAAATTTCATAAGGTACACGATGGTATGCAACTTACCCCAATGCAATGCCTTTTGCAAAATCTCAATTTTGTATTGCATTAACCGTGGAGAAGCTATTGCAATGCGTTGAAAGTGACTGCATCGAGTTTATGAGGTACTACGTTGTACCCATGATGCCAAGGTTTTTAATTAACTGTTAATTATAGACGTACTTTGATTGATTTTAATGGACTAAAACATCTCTTATTAGAATCAGTTACTCCAATCCCCATGGAGTCTTTATCTACAAACAGTCTGTTAAACGGCCGTGTACTTCTTGAGATATGGTGCTACAAAGATTTCCCAATTAAATATGCAAATATGGGTCACGTGGTTAATTAATTACGAATTTAAAAAAAAAATGGTCCGTGGTTTGATGTTTGATCTAGTACAAGTTGATTTCACAGAACTCTTAACCACCAAACTCTGCGCTTATGATCACCATTTTTCGCTTACTGTGTTCTTAAACATCATCATGTCATGCATGCACACAGGTTATGTTGGGCTTACCATTGAGAAAAAGAAAAGACAACACTATCGATATGAAGATAAGAATCAAACTTAAATATTACAAACAGAAATGTATGTTTAGTTTTGGGCGATAAAAAAATAAAAACATTCGGACGGAGATTCGAACTCGCAACTATCAAATGTGTAGTCGCGACTGATGACCACTAGGCTAGAAGGGCACGATGTAAAAATGGTGGGTTTTTACATGTGTGCATCAACAGAGGGGATTATGATTCAGCGAAATAATTCTCGTTTCATGATTTTGCGACCATTGTCACTAAATATGAACTGCTGACGCCTATAATTATTAAGTAGGGTTGAAATGTAGTATTAGATGCCTTAAGGGGGTTTTTGACGACGACGTCGATGTCGTCAAAAACCCCTATCTAATTACGCACGTTCGTTTTAACGAAAACCCATGCACAGAGTAATTGGTCCAGAACGCGGTTAGAAAAACAAGGACAAATTTAACGCACGTTCTAACGAAAATCCTAAACCTCCGTACGTTGTGCGTGTACAGAGTAATGTGTCCAGAACGCAGGTAGGAAACAAAATAGTATAGACTCCTCTCAAGAAGTCAACAACTCATCGAGGTACATACTGTGTTGTATTACCGAAGATAATGTTTCACAATAACATGAAAGTGACTGCATCAAGTTTACAAATTAAAAATTCAAATGAAGACCACGTGGTTAATTAATTAAGAATGTTAACACTTTTTTATTAGAGTAAAGCTTATGTTCTAAGCTTCAATTTGATATATGATTTAACTATTTTATCCTTATACTTTAGGAGACGGAGCCTGAAAAAAATGCTGTACAAACGCAATGGGGTTTTAGGCGGAAACAAAGAATAATAATAATAATAAAAATAACTAGAGGTACATGTACAGTTTTTGTTTACTACAAAAACAAGGTGTTTGGGGTGAGTGAGTGAATGAATTGGTGACAACATTTTACCTCATCAATCCAATGACTGGTTAAGGAGTTATGATTTTTTTTACAAATTAAACACCAACTTCCGGTTTGCATTGGAGAAAAGGTCAAATAGGGGTTACTTTTTATGTAGCGCGTGATAAGTTTTTTAAGACCTTTTAAATGATGGATGGGTTGTAAAAATCAAATATTTGGTTTAGAAGTTATGATTTGTTTAAATATAAAGTTTCAACTTCCGTTTTGAACCGGAAGGTATTGTCAAATGAGGTCACACTTGGTAGCGTTAGTGATGTCTTTTGAGTTCTATCTTTTGACGTATAGATGATAAAAATCAAATCATGTGGTTTAGGATTTTTTTATTTTTCAAACATTATATATCAATTTCCAACTTTAACTGGAAGTCAAGGTCAAACAGGGTCGCATTTGTATAGCACTTGATAAGTCTATTAATACCTTTCAGATGATGCATAGATTGAAAAATCCAATGTATGGTTCAGATGTTATGATTTTTTTCAAATATAAAATTTAAACATCCGGTTTGAACCGGAAGACAATTTTTTTCAGGTCACAAATTATAGCGATAGTAATGTTTTTCAAAGCCTTATCTGACGACGTTCAGATAATAAACAACTAATTTCTGGTTCCGGAGTAATATTTTCTCAAATAATTAACTGCATCTTCGTGTTTAACTGGAGGTCAAGGTTTAATAGTCAATGTTGTGTATCGTTTCTTAAGTTGTTACATACCTACCCAATGACGTATAAATATATAAAAAATCAAATGTGTGGTTGTGAAATTATTTTTCTGTGACCAATTATTTTCAACCTCTGGTTTGAACAAGAAGCCAAGTTTAAACTGATTTCATTTGTGTAGATCCTGACTAGTTCATTAAAACCTTTCAGCTGATGTATGACTTGTAAGCATTTTATAATTATGTGATGGACTATCTGAAGGTGTATAATGTATCTTTTAACATCAATGCAAATGTATTCCTACTTGTAGTTTTGGTGCGAGACGTTGTTCATTATTACTCAACTATTGTGATTCACCGCGATTCACTCAGCGCTCGATGATACTAAAAACGTTACAGCGCCCTTTTTCGCTAGACTAAAGAGAGCACTTTTGGGAATTCCCCCAAAAACTCGGCGCTTGCATGCACTGCTTAGCGTACATAGCGTGCGTTGTTGATCAACATGGGGTAAATGCGTGGGTCAACAGGTGCATTGACGTCCCTTTTCGACTGATGTAAAGGTCCAAATTTTGTTATTTCTGTGCAAAAGATTGAGCGGGATTGCTGTTTTACAATCTGAAACAAAAATTACGTTGAAATGATCAATAGTTTTAAAAACATGAATACGATAAGATTTTATGAAATTTTCAACTTCCGTTTTGCACTAGAAGTATTAAAAATATTTTACGTGTTCTGTAAAGCATTTGTCCAACTTTTAATGATCTATCCGATGGTGTGTAGATTGTCAAAATCCGAATCATAGTTTTTGAGTTGTGATTTTTACAAATATTAAACTTTGATCTAACGTAATTCAATTCCCGATGACGTCATAATGACGTAATTAAGTATGTGTTGTCTTGATACTGAGGTTCAACTATCTCTTGAGTTTCAATATTCCATTCAATCTCAATCTTAAGTTATTCCGTAGAAAAGCTCGAAAGTTGTCTTTTGACGAAAAAAAACCCGAAGGTGAACTTCGACCCAGGGTAACGACCCGGATGCTAAGGTCGTACGATTTTGGCGTTTACTTTTCAAATGTTGCCCCAGTCTTGGTCTATCAGATGCACAAACTTTAAACATCATAGCTTTCATATTCGCTGAGATACAGCAAAAAGCAAAAGGTTATTGTTCAACTTTAAAAACCTTGTAATTCGACACTTGATGACGTCATCATGACGTAATGAAAACTGTGTCGTCTTCATATTGAGGTTCAACTTTCTGAACACCTAAAAAACCAACATGTATACACGATTGTTTTATGACCAAATTGTATACATGACAAAACAGCTACGCAAGTTTAGTAATTCATCCTTGTCCAAAAGGTTGTTTTTATTAAGAGTGAAATATGGTTGCGCTTATGGTTAGGCTTCACTTGTGTTCAAAATTGCTGGAGAAGTTTCATTGAGAATATTACATTATTTATTTTATTTTCAACATCCTGGTCTGAATAGACTGTAAAATTGAAGTACACAAACTGGAATGAGGAAAGGAATAGTCAGGAATGTCATTTGTTTGTCTTTTGATTTATTCAAGTTTCAGTATTATTGATAAATTATTGTACTTAAGAAATTAAAAGTGGTGTTTTGATTGAGCTATAGGAAACTGCATGGGGAGAAAATACAGCACTAAAATGACTGTTCTCCTTTATTGAAACTTAAGGACCAAAATCTCTTTGAACTTCAAATGCAATCAACTCTCAAGCACCTATGTTTCTACCATGATTAATCTGTTTTCAATCTAATTGTTCAAAGTGTATGTGGTTAATTTACTTTAATGTGGTCAATCATTGTTGAACAATAAACTTTTTGGAAACAAAACAATAATACAACTTGACATGTGTATGGTATGGGCTGATTAAGTGTAACTAAATTATTTTCACACATAACTTAACACACAGAGCCTTTTGTCTGATCTGAAGAACAAAGCAATAATGGTTTAATTGTCTTGCTTTAAGAACACATTTTTCAAGACTGGGAGTTGAACTTACTTTCTAGAGGTTAGAAACACTAGATTTGGTATTGACACCAGCAACCAGACCACAAGGCTTGATCATCAATTAGAGATTTTTGGCTGCATATGTAATTCTTTACATTTGTAAAGAGCTCCCAAAACACCCACCCTATGAACAAGTTTGGTTTGGACATTGATGAAACACTGTACACAATTCAATTTCAGATTGAAACTTTGTTATGTTAAAAGGTTCCTAAAGTTGGGTCAACCCTTGTCCAATGCTGTAGTGTTAAAAGGTTCTTAAAGTTGGGTCAAACCTTGTCCAACACATATATTTTGAGGCCTTCTGTTATAATTTGTAGCCTTTAAACCTTTTTATAAGTTTTCCCTTTGGCATTGTCACTGCCAAATGTGTACAAAGAAGTACTTATTGAATTGTGTAGAATCAGTGGTTGAATGAAGTGCATTCATTCATTCATTGACATCAAATTTGTGTCTCTTCACTGAATACAGGAATAGTTCAGTTTTCCATTTAGGAATTAAGACTTTAGATTAAATCCAAGCAAAAATTATTTCCAATTGTCAGCAGTATAATTTTTGTAACTTATTCCCCAATTACATATCTTACAATGCCATGCTAAACATGTTCACTTGAAACTAATGTAGTATGCAGATGTTATATTCACAACATGTTCACAACATTTGCATATACTGTAAATTTTATGTTTTGTGTAAAAATGTGTTGACTTAAGTTTTCAGACCATTATCTAAAACCCCAATAACATGTTCCAACTTTCATTTACTTTTATTTTGTGTCTTTGCTTAACAGGAATATGTTAAGCTTCAATAGTCGTCAACAACCAGCTCCTGGGGTGGATAATCAATGTCATGTGGATTACTCCTAGAACTGAACGAGTCTCTCACTATAATCCATAGACCAACACTAGCTACTTTTGTGTGGACAACCAAGTCTTTTTGGAGTTAAACATGAACATTACAAACTTTCAACCCAACACTGAACTGCTAGCAACCAATAGCTCCCAGAGTACACACCTGTATTTTTGTATGTGTGTACATGTATGTATGTGTGTATAAACTACAGATGGAACATTGCATAGTCATGAAGCATTAGTTTGTGCAGTTTAAAGGGTGTGTACAACATTGTTATGAATGAACATATAAATGCTCACAGATTTGCACATAACTTATGGTATCAAGATGGTCATGGCAGAAAACTTCCCTTGAAATAGTTTTGCTTGATATGCCATAGTTTTTTTGGAAATGAATAAAATACGAGCCTTTATCCTGCAGGATAAATTCCGATGTTTGAAAATAGGTTAAAACACATAAGGGTTTTTCCCCACTGTTTTCTCATGACTTCGAAGAAGAAAAATGTGAATAATTGTTTATGTACATTTAACATGAACACCAAACACTTCATGCATACTATTCTTTGTTTTGAATTCTAACATCAACATTTAGAACTACTTTACGTATGTGCTTTTCTTTCTATAACAGTGGGAATTCTGATTTGTTTGTCCTCGTAAAATCAGCAAAACTCATTAACAGTCTGTTAAATAGTATGAAATGTCCTTGAAACCTGATATGAATTTACATGTACAAAGGTCAGACCTTGTACTTAATAACATTCCCTCTTATGTTGATGGGCTTAATATCACGCCTGAATCTTGTTACCAATAATTGGACTGCATAGCATATAGTGTACCTGTACATCGCGCTATATGATGTCTTTTGACATGCTAGTTATCCAGTTATGAATATATATCTATGCTATATTACTACATAACAGACTTAAAGTTTTTGTATAGATAAACCAACCATTTTCAGTGCTAGAATTATGCTATAATTATATAAATGTTAACTGTTTATACATGTAACTTTATAAGTGTAGATATATAGGCTGACTACTTTAAAAAATAATATGTATGGGTCATTTTATTAATGGTTTCTGATCTGATAAGTAACTGAATTCTTTCACACGGAATACCTGTAGGTCTATGATGACAAATGTTTCTTGACTTTACTGGACCATGAGGATTTTATAATAAGTATTGGATGTACCTGAACAATGGATGAAAGTGTTACTTGTCTTTAATAGAAAAATCGTGTGTCAAAGCACAGTCATATTGCTTTCAGTTTAAACTGAACATTATGAGTAAACTTTCTTGAATGCATAATTTGTGGTGTTCAAAGTATTAAAAAACACAATGTTAACATTTCATACAATTAACACTTGAATGTTTATTTCCCTAGCATTGCTACAGAAAAGTAGCCAAGTATTGGTTAACAAATTTGCAAGTACAAAAAAAGGTTAAAGCCACTGGACACTATTGGTAATTGTCAAAGACCAGTCTTCTCACTTTGTGTATCTCAACATATGAACAAAATAACAAACCTGTGAAAATTTGAACTGAATTGGTCGTTGAAGTTGCGAGATAATAATAGAAGAAAAAACACCCTTGTCACACAAAGTTGTGTGCTTTCAGATGCTTGATTTCGGGACTTCTGAGGTCTTGAAATCAAATTCGTTTCAAATAACTTCTTTCTCAAAAACTACGTCACTTCAGAGGGAGCCGTTTCTCACAATGTTTTATACTATCAACAGCTCTCTATTGCTCATTACCAAGTGAGTTTTTATGCTAACAATTATTTTGAGTAATTACCAATAGTGTCCACTGCCTTTAAGGTTTAATAGGATGTGTATATCATACTTGGATTGTTGACTTTACTTTGAAAGATAGTGTGTTTTAAGATTCAAAGAATCAACCATTCACACATTACAAAAATCAAAGAAGAGCAATTTGTTTTACAGATAATGTCTTCTGAATTGTTAAGCTGAGTATACTTTTCTAAATTGCTTGTATAATGTAATGACATAAACGGTTGTAATAAAGGTTCATCTTCTACACTCAAGAATCAACCAATCTAAAACTATTGTCATTTGTATGTGTTCATTCCGTTCATACATTTTAATGAAATAAAATTGATTGATAAATTTTAGAAGCAACTGTCAACATGGAAAGCAATAGATACAAAAAGATGTTTCAGCCGTCTTTCAGAATTGGATTTTAATTTTTCACCTAAGAATAATTTTTTGAGGTTTGATCAGAAGTTATTTAGTCTTTCTGAAAGGTTGAGACTCCCTTATGAAATGGTTGCTCTGTGATGGACTAGCTTAAGTGTTCTCTTCAACGCACGCTGCATGTGTTGTTCCAATTCCATGCTTGGGGGCGCTATTCACACTTTGCGGAAGTCGTCTGTGGTCGTGGCCGTGATTTTTACAAATATTAAACTCTGACTTATTGTAATTCGATGCCCGATGACGTCATCATGACGTCATTAGGTCTGTGTTGACTTGATACTGAGGTTCAACTTTCTGATGAGTTTCAATTTTCCATTCAATCTCAATCTTGAGTTTTTCCGTAGATAAGCTCGAAAGTTGTTTTTTGAAGGGAAAAACCGAACGCGAACTTCGACCCAGGGTAACGACCCGGATGCTAAGGTCGTACGATTTTGGCGTTAACTTTTTAAATGTTGCCCTGGTCTTGGTCTATCAGATGCGAAAACTTTGAACATTATAGCTTTCATATTCGTTGAGATACAGCAAAACGAAAATGGTCCCTTTTCAACTTTAAAAACCTTGTAATTTGACACCTAATGACGTCATCATGACGTAATGAAAACTGTGCCGTCTTCGTATTGAGGTTCAATTGCCTGATGAGTTTCAAGGTTCAGTTTGGCTTGAATCTTGAGTTATGCTGTAGAGAAGAGTTGACGGTGAAGAAGAAGGAAGATGGAGCAATAACAATAGGTGTTCGTGCTGAAATGCGCGAACACCTAATAAAAATCTCGACGAAAACAATACCTGTTCCGACGGTAGGTCGGAACAGCTAATAAAAATCTTCACGAAAACAATACCTGTTCCGACGGTAGGTCGGAACAGCTAATAATAAAAATCTCGACGAAAACAACACCTGTTCCGACGGTAGGTCGGAACAGCTAATAATACAAATAATAAAAATCTCGACGAAAACAATAGCTGTTCCGACTGGATCGGAACAGCTAATAATAATAATAAAAATCTCGACGAAAACAATACCTGTTCCGACTGGATCGGAACAGCTAATAATAATAAAAATAATAAAAATCTCGACGAAAACAATAGCTGTTCCGACTGGATCGGAACAGCTAATAAAAATAATAAAAATATCGACGAAAACAATAGCTGTTCCGACTGGATCGGAACAGCTAATAATGATAAAAATAATAAAAAATAATCTCGACGAAAACAATAGCTGTTCCGACTGGATCGGAACAGCTAATTATTTTATTGAGAAATTACCTCGAAGACGTTAAGTAGGGAGCCGTTTCTTACAATGTTTATACTACCAACATCTCTCAACAAGTTGTTATGCTAACAATTATTTTGATGAGCAATTACTTTATAGTATCCAGTGCCTTTGAAATTAAGTTCTACCCCTCGCCCCTCCTACCGTCGACGTCGGTGATCGGACTCGAGACGATCAAAACCGCTCAAATTGCTCTGAGGTTAAATCTGTTATAAACAAAAAAAATGTGGGCTTCTGAAGCTGCTGGTAAAATCTCACTGTGATCTGTAAACAAGATTATTTTCTTCTTGAAGACGTTCAGATTGCTCTGCGACTAACTCTGTACTAATAGGGAATAAGGATTTCCTGAAGTTGCTGGAGTAAAATCTCAGCATGATTGGAGCCCCCCCCCCACCCCGACAAAAATACTTCTAGCAGTGCAGTGCAAAATATAAAAAAAAAACACGGAAAATCACCCCGAAGCCAAATTAATACCCAATCAGTGTATTTGTCCAACCGTCCGAGCATCAATCTTGAACGTAATTTAATCTGAAAGATCTTGAAAGATGTCTACACCTCGCAGCAAATAGGTTTTTTTTAAAGCCATTGGACACTTTCGGTTAACAGTGTTGTCCAAGGCCCATACTTCGTGTATCACAACTTTTATATAAAAATAGGTAACCTGTGAAAATTAAGCCTCAATTTGTTGGTCATCGGAGTCGGGAGAAAACAAAACCAACCATGTTTACGCACGTTTCGCCGTGTTATGACATGTGTTTAAAATAAATCCGTAATTCTCGATATCGAGAATTGATATTGTTTTAATGTTTTCTCAAAAAGTACATCATTTCATGGAATAATATTTCAAGAGAAGTCTTTCACCGTTACCTTCCTGTAAACCCTGTAAGCTATTTGTAAATCTGTGGAAAAAAAATATGTTCCGAAAGTGTCCGACGTGTCATCCGAAATACAGAAGTTGGAAGTCAACAACCCAGGGTCACAAATTTGCAATTTTTTCTTCTTCACGGAACCGCCTTTGGGGCTCTCCAAATTTGTATATTATAGAATTTTAGGGTATACAATAATAATAATCCTGACGCTCCGTTTTCTGCTATGGGGTGCACCCATAGGTGCTACAGGTGTCCGGAGACAATGTACTTTACAACAGCACAAGATGGATGCACCTATAAAATCGTGTCCGCAGACAATGTTTCAAGGCCTATCGGGTCCGCAGACAATGTCCTTGTTTACCTTTCATTCCTCCATGCTACAATATCATGGAGGATAGACGCCATGCTTAACATCGCCAGTTTCTTAAGATGGGGTACACCCATTGTTGAATCGATTAGAATTGAATTGAGACCGACTAGAAGTCCTGCAGTGTTATTCTCAATGTTCACTGCCGCGTAACGCTTCCTTGCAAAGGCATAATAGATAATAGTATTGATGAACATACGCCCATCAATGCTTTCACGACAATCGCGACTTAAGCCCCACCTTCGTGGAAAATAATATGTTACAACTCGGGCCCAAGTCAACTCGGACCCAGGTAAACTCGTACCCTAGTAAACCCGAGTGGAAACTCACTTGTAACAATATTAAACTTTACTCCATTTTTTAAACATTTTCTTTTCAAACTCTGGGTTTGGTTTATTAAAAAAAAAAGAATTAAAAAAAAAGTATTTCTTTTCAGAGCCATAGCATTATTTGCTGAAAGAAAAACATAATTTAAAAAACATTAAACTTTGCAAAAGTCTGAGTTCATTGCTCTGAATCATTGATATTCTGCAAGATACTCATTCAAACAAGAGAGGAAATTCATTTTGAGAGAAAAGGCAAACGTTGTCAAGTAAAACAATAAAGATGGTCCTTGACGTCTATAGATTTCTTGGACACAAACAATAAGCATGCAATAAGTATGATCTTGCAAATAAGAAAATAATTTACATGCAAATAACTTATAAGTGTAACACCGGCGGTACCACCCATAAGACAAGGGGTCATGTCACCTGCACCACCACTAATCTCATTTATCTCATATCTTGCAGAGTCTGTGGTGTTCAATATATAGGTGAAACAAGAACTACACTCAAGAGGCGTTTCTACGGCCACAGATCTACAGTCAAGACGCAAAAGCTAGATACACCTGTAGGTCATCACTTCAATCTTCCTAATCACTCCATTTCTGACATGATCTTACAGGGCATAGAGGCACTAGGCAACCACAGAGAGACTGTGCGTTTGAGTAGGGAGAAACTCTGGATTAGACGCCTCCAGACCATTCAACCCCATGGTCTGAACATCCAAGAAGGAAACGACTAATAAACCTTTTGTTTTGCCGTCTCCTTTTTTTCCCCATAGCCTTTTAGCCTGAGCCTCATTCACTAATAAATTACTTTTTACCCAACCTCACCACCCTTGATGTTGTCCTTTGTGTTTCCATATTCTTGCTTGTGGTCAAGCCAGCCCCTTCCCTTCACCCCCCCTTTTTTGTCCCCCTATTCATTGTTTACCCCCTGCTTTCTGTATGCTTTCTAACCCCATTCATGTATTTCCACTTCACTGCTTATGTTTCACTTAGTTACCTGTTCATGTTTGTTGCGTTGTAATTTAGCCTTCGAGAAAGACTCTGCTAGGGTCGAAACGTCAGGCCATTAACTATTTTTTGCATTTATACTCTCGGTCCATTTGGTTGGCAAGTTGTTTGCAACAGTTAATTCTATTTTCTCAAGTGTCAATCCTGTATGCTTCGTTTTTGAAAGGGCAAGGGCACAAAGGCATCGTCTCCCTGGTGAAAGAGTACCCTAAGAGGAAATTGAATTCATTTCTACTAGGGCATTTCAAGGGCACCAAGGCAATGCTGAAGTGGCATGTTGGAGACAGTCGCCTTTGGTTGCCTCCCTGTGGGGTATCGGCCCTAGCACCTTCGTCACTACACAAAGCCGACTTGTGAAACACGGCGGCTTAGTGGACGAGTTGACTTTTGGGGGGACGAGTTAACATAGGAACCGGTAAAAGAGATCAGTGGGTACAGCTTTCCGACCGTTCAGCAACGACTACGTTGAAGTTGAGATCCTCCCAGGAAGCTACTACGGGCAATACCCTCTGAAAACGGACTAAAGTACATGTGCCTTCGTTGTTGCCGAAGTTTTTAAACTCTTGACCAAGTTGGAAAAGGAAGACCGGGCGGGGCATTAATGGACGGCAGGGTGAACCATAGCAGCACAAAACAGGGATATTCTGTTCACTTATCTCCAAGACCTCGTCAGCTCCTCGGACAGACAGTTCCACCCACGATGCTCACGAGGGTTTTTCTGGTCATAATATTGGCAACCGCTTCACTCGTTGTCTGTTACTGTGAGTACCGTTTATTGTGGCTTCTTATAGGGGCCATTTTGAAGTACAGATAGTGCTTATATTATACTTACATCAACCGTTTGGGATAACTTTCCGTATGGCGCCACCACTTTTTCACTCATTTTTACAAAAGGGATCAATCAGGTAAATTAGATACTATATTATTTTATTTCGAATGATAAAGTGGTGGCGCCGGCCATACGGAAACTTTTCCATTTAGGCACAATTGGTCATCGGAGTCGGGAGAAAATAACGGGAAAACCCACCCTTATTTTCGCACGTTTTGCCGTGTCATGACATGTGTTTAAAATAAATCCGTAATTCTCGATAATAAATTATCGAGAATTGATATTGTTTTAACGTTTTCTCAAAAAGTAAAGCATTTCATGGAATAATATTCCAATGGAAGTCTTTCACCAATTCCTTCTGTAAACCCTGTAAATTATTTGTAAATCTGTGATCTTAAAAAAAAATTATGTTCCGAAAGTGTCCAATGACTTTAAATAAAATGGATATTCATACCACTCTAACTATTTAACAGACTTAAATACAACCAACCTAGGTCATGCCTCAGTAAAAAGCAACTATAATGGTAACCAGGACACTTGGGTTCCATGATGGACACTTCGTACATTTTTCAAGGTTATATCCGCAACTATACGAACATTACAAGATAATTGGGTGTCAGGACACACTTCGTACCTTTGCCACTTCGTACCCTGGACACTTCGTACCTTTTGAAGGTACGAAGTGTCTTTGGACACTTCGTACCTTGGACACTTCGTACCTTCTCACGAGACAGGGTGGAACCTTCAGACGAGACACTTCGTACCTTCAGGATTTCATCGCATCAACCAGAAGGCAGGCAACCACGGAGTGCACTTTTACAAGTTAATCCAGCTACTTCATCAAGAATCATCCCTCGTCACAATCCAGATTAGGCTGGTAGGCTGGTAAAGGAGTCCAAGCTGCGTCGTTACCAGAGGCAGAAATATCAGAGACTCCAAGGTCGGGTTTTTGCACTCTGGGACCAGTACGAGTCAGGCCGCATAACGACGTCGTCCCTCCTGTCAGCTTGTAGCCATCTCAACGGTCCAGCCATCTAAACGGTGTATACCACAAACTTCTCAGAGCCACACATATTCAAAAAGAGATAAAATTCAATTTGTCGGTCAAGTTTAATTTTACATAAGTGCATTATTTAAACAAAAAGGAAACAAAAATTATTTCTAATATCAAATTAATAAATCAATATTTCAAATACAAAAAATCATAATACCGACTGAAAGCATGTAACTTAAGAACAACTTAAAAACACTTACAAGAAACACCCAAACACTTCACAACCCCAAGGATATTCCACAAATATTTTTAACAGTAATCATTATTTTTAATGAGCTTCACTTTACAGTCCATATCAAATAAATAAATCATAATAAAAATCATAGTAATCAAAATCATAGTAAAACACGTTTTAAAAATAAATACTTTTAACTTAAAAACTGGTATTCCATCTTTTCCTATATATCCGGAAACATCGGATGACGTAATGATCCGCACGAATGTTACAATATTAAATTATGATATTTTAAACTTCACACTGACAAGGACTTTCACATTTTAGACATTAATAACAATTCATGAGGTATTCAGTTATATACTTTTATAATTTTACTGAAGGTACGAAGTGACTCGGCTGACGGTACGAAGTGACTTATCTGATGGTCACTTCGTACCCCGCCCACGGTACGAAGTGACCAATTTGGGTACGGTACGAAGTTGATGGCCGATCGATCTCAAACTTCTACAGGAGTGCCTAAAACTCCATCAACTGTTTTGTTCCAGGCCTGAAACTTCACGGAGGCAACGAGGACGTTTGCCCCCATGCCCCTTGGTCATTGCCTTGAATTGATGCCCTTAAAATGCTCGGTAGACATTTACAATTCCATCATGAGGGTGCCCTTTTCCAAGGGGAAAAATGCCATTGATAGCGTCATTGCCCTCAGAAGGCAGTGGACACTATTGGTAATTACTCAAAATAATTATTAGCATAAAACCGCACTTGGTAACGAGCAATGGAGAGCTGTTGATAGTATAAAGCATTGTGAGAAACAGCTCCCTCTGAAGTGCTGTAGTTTTCGAGACAGAAGTCATTTTCCACGAATTTGATTTCAAGACCTCGAAATTAGAATTTGGGTTCTCGAAATCAAGCATTTGAAAGCACACAACTTCGTGTGTGACAAGGTGTTTTTTCTTTCATTATTATCTCATAACTTCGACGACCGATTGAGCTCAAATTTTCACAGGTTATTTTATGCATAATGTTGAGATACACCAACTGTGAAGAGTAGTCTTTGACAATTACCAATAGTGTCCACTGTCTTTAAAAAAGTAAGCATACAGGCCTGGTGTTCATTTAAGTTTACATAAAAATGGTTCGGGAGAGGGGCTAATAGCTAGTCTTGGTGCAAGACGTTTCTCGTTTCCTTTTCACGCACACCGCGGCCAATTCACCAACAGCGCCCGCACCGACTCAACCCGCACCGACTCACCTGACTTAGTCCACTGAGTGGACTTTTAAGTCGGGTGAGTCGGTGTGCGCGCTGTCGGTGAATTGGCCGCGGTGTGCGTGAAAAGGGAACGAGAAACGTCTTGCACCAAGACTAGCTAATAGCATGTGCCTGGGCTGGGATGTAGGGAGAAGATTAGGGTAAAACTCGATTTACTTGAATAGACAATATCATGACAATAGAAGTGGACAGCGTCGAGGCACAAGCTTGGTAGAAGGGCAGCGTAAGACATACTTCTTCCTTTTTGTGAAGATACATTTTACCGATCTCAGACGAAAAAACGCTCAGTCGATTGTCTTTAAAAATATGTCAGCGGGCAATTTTGAAAAAATCCGCCTCTTGTTTTCTTTTAAAGGCAGTGGACACTATTGGTTGTTGTCAAAGACTAGCCTTCACAGTCGGTGTATCTCAACATATGCATAAAATAACAAACCTGTGAAAATTTGCGCTTAATCGGTCATCAAAGTTGCGAGAAGAAAAAACACCCTTGTCATAAGAAGTTGTGTGCGTTTAGATGGTTGATTTCGAGACCTCAAGTTCTAAATCTGAGGTCTCGAAATCAAATTCGTGGAAAATTACTTCTTTCTCGAAAACTATGGCACTTCAGGGGGAGCCGTTTCTCACAATGTTTCATACCATCAACCTCTCCACATTACTCGTCACCAAGTAAGGTTTTATGCTATAATAATTATTTTGAGTAATTACCAATAGTGTCCACTGCCTTTAAATGCAAGACGCTAAGTTCCCGTGCATATTTTGTTTTGCTAAGGTAATTGGCCAGTTGCCCAACCTGCAAAACCAAAACTTTGTTTCTATAATCCTGTGACGTCAGATCTGTTCAGAAGACCTGCATAACCAAACCTGTGTTTTTATTCTTACATGTGCGTAGTTTTGTTGGATAGCAAGTCATCAGTGATGATAAGAAGCAGAACGTTCCTTCAGCAACAAGATGTGTCTGGAAGGTCCAAAACAGCACGACTTGCACCCCAGAGCATCTACAGGCCTACGACTGCAGCAAACGCTTCCAGGGGTCACAATGAGACAACGGTAGTATTGCCCATGCAAATCACAGACATTACAAAGCCAACGCTGATCGACGTGGATGCGGACACGAATGTGAACGCCCTCTACGATCGGCTTGTGATAGTGACGGCAATATCCGACAACCATATAGTCGAATCAATGGGAATGATCAAATCGGCACAGACTCACATGCCCGATAAACAAATTTATGTTTATAATTTGGGACTCAACAAGAAAAACATCCAAAAGGTAATAAAGTATAAGTGACATTTTTAATGAGAGACTTTGGAACGCTAGGTGGCAGCAGACTTACCAGGGGTGGGTAACACAAAGAGTTAATCGACCCCTGGTATTAAACTTTCCATTGGTGGTGCATTACTGAAAACAATATTGGTATGTCTACTGCCTGAGAGTAAAACATCAAAAAGGTGACAAGAGAGTTTGCCATTTTGTTCTTGGTGTTTCTGTTTCGTTTTGGGGAGACGGAGAGGCGAGAGGTCGTTCAGGAGATTCCCCGCCCCGGAGAAATGTGGTCCCACATAATGGCAAAATGTGTACATGTACAAACTTCTTCTGATAGCGCCCTCTTTTGAAGCATCCTCCTATAATAATAGAGGACGCCTCTCCCGGCGGAAATAATTCCCTTTGACGCCTTTGTGGCAGGGGAGTCTGTTCCACATAAGGCGAACGGTAAAAAGGTGAAGAGATAAAGAAAAAGAAAGAAAAAAAAAAGGGGGGGGGGGGAAAAACACGCGAGTATTGTCCGTCATACCACTCTTGCAAAGAGTCATAATTATGGTGGACAACTCTTTTTAGAGGAAAGACGGGTACTTTCAACGAGTCATAGAGTAAAGTTCTTTACAATTTCACTAAAAAAGAGTGATACGTGACGTTCAATCTCAAAAGAGCGAAACTGGCATCACAAAACAGTGAACAAAATACCTTCTTTTTTTTTTTTCTTTTTTTACGTAAGAGTATAGACACATGCTGCTATCTTTGATGACGCACAATGGAAACGTGTCCGAGTGCTGCGCACAATGCACTCTCAGCCAATGATGGCTCTTCACACGTGCAACCGTTTCATCAGCGATGCCAATGGTAATATTTAAGTTTCTGTTTCCTTATACTATAGTTGAACTCCGTTTGCAACGTACACGTGCGTGGGTTCGACTTCTCCAAGTACCCGCCTCACGTCAGGAATCTGAATACGATGGTGTGGAAGGTTGTTATAATGCGCGTAAGTATAAAATAGATGCGCTTGTTTCTGCAAATAAAAAAAACCATTATATTTGTTTCATGAAAAATCACCTTTCACGGCAAGGCAACGGTCGCTTCAAGGTGGGGGCTTTACCTATTACTGATTTGGGCCGTCAACCCAAGGAGCACGCTGCCATCTACGGAGCTGGAACAGGGTTCCCCTTTTGACAGTCAGTTAGGATTGGCAAGGGGATGTCATCCACTGGGGCCAGGCTGGTAGAGCGGCCGGAGCACATACTAATATAAACAACTTTCAGGGCGGACACCAATAAGCCATTTTGAGATAATCATGGCTGCATTCTCCCCATGGCTCTTCTCCACTTTGACCCCCTGTCCTTAGAGTCCCTTGCAATGACTTCAGGCAGTTCAAAGCCATTTGACACAGTAGAGCTCTGTCACGACTTGCGCGGTTGGCCAACAGGTGTGGGCCCCCCCTCACCTTGTTGAACACCTCCTCTTGACCCAGTTTAAATCCTTCTTTCTCCCCCACATGGCCAAACCACCGTCAGCCTGTGCCTCCTTAATACGGTGCCGATCCCCTCCTCTCCTCCTTCTCACTGACAGCACGTCAGCCAGGCAAAAAAAAAACACCACACATCCACCTGATCATTCCCATCATCTCTCCTCGTTCCATCTGCTAATTATTTATTTTTCCTTTGCTTTTTGTTTTCAAACTTACAGGAGACATTGGCCGAGTTTGGTACTATCTTCTACGGCGATGCATCCGTCCGCTTCAAGGGACCATTGAGTAAAATCATGCCGTACCTTTATCTCCATCACGGCTTTATGGCACATCTGCTCGGCTTTGACCCGAAAATCACCGGGGAAATTCCACACTACTACTACATGACACACGAAGGGATGTTCAAAGAAATGGGTCTGGATAAAAACGACTTCTACAATGTCACAAAGTCCGATGCGCCTTATTTCAGCTTTGGGCGGCTCCTACTCGCGAACAGTACCGTGTTGTGGGAGAAGTTGCTCAACCCTGTCTTAGAATGTGCGTTAAAGCCACAGTGCATTGCACCGGAGGGTTCTAAGAGGAATAATCACCACTATGACCAGTCTCTGGCGGCTATAGTTATATATAAGAACATGAGAAATGAGTGGACTGAAGATAATCACCACACCAAGCAGTATGACACGGTGATTGAAATAAAACGGTCGAAAAATGATGGTGATGGGGTTAAAATGTGCTAAATGAATGCGCCTAATACTGTGTGGCCCTTTCTGAAACCACGGCTTCAGGTTCGGCTCAGGCCTGCTTGACCCTGCGGATGTTGCCAATTATAAGGTGCTAAATAATTGGGTCCGATAATTCATCACTGCAATTATACCTATCTTTCTGAAAGTTTGTATACATGTATACTCAGTGCCTTGAGTACCTTGTTTGGTAGATACGTGCACTACATGTATATAAGACTTCGATATTATTGTTATTATTTTTGCTACGCGCTCAGGGCTTCAGACGAGAGGATAGACTTGATTGAAGCCCCGTTCTCATGCGAGAGGTCCCTAATGTGTAGCTATCGTGGTCCCGCGTGCGGAACAGGTTGGGGAATGCAGAGCATCACAAAATAATTGTTTTCTGGCGATGGTATGGGATTGGGACTTGAGTCAAGTCTAACGAGAGGACGGAGCCTGAAGCCGAATCTAAAGCCGAAGCGTGGTTTCGAAAAGGACTAGTTTCAAATAGATGTATATGATAAAAATGGAAACGTGCACACCGGGCTGTGCACATCTCTCAGCCAATGATAGTACATTTCTTCAAATATGGTGGCCAATTACGTCATGTACAATCCCTCTGTTGACACATATTCCAGACCCCCACATAGGGGGTGGGGCGTGGAGCAATCAAGTCCATTTATTGATGCAGGGCCCATTTTTATATAGAGTTGCTTGCAGAAAAGGTAGCTTAGTGACAAAGTGTTGCTTGCCAGGCAGTAAAGGGATACCAGCCAAACTACCACATGTAAACTTCGTGACTGGTGTCTTGCTCATTTCTGTTAAGCAGAAAACTGTTAAGCAATTATGTAAATTTAACATCTATCACATATATATTCATATTAATATTTCATTATACTTTCACCAATTTGTGTTTAACTATTATCTTATATTGTTGGTTTTAAACCATACCTTCTAAATATATAAACATGAGCTGAAATCCAACTGTCAAATGAAAAAGTGCTTTTCAAACACCATGAAAATAAATACAAATTTGAAAAAAATACAATCTAAATACACTGAAAAGATATGTAAACAATTTAAACTAAAATAGGAACACAATGCATTTCTGTACGTTTTAAAGGCACTGTACACGTTTGGTAGTTCTCAAAGACCAGTCTTCTCACTTGGTGTATCCAAACATAAGCATAAAGTAACAAGCCTGTGTAAATTTGAGCTAAATTGGTCATCGAAATTGCGAGAAAATGATGAGAGATAAAACACCCTCGTTGGACGAATTTATGTGCTTTCAGGTAGGAATAAAAGACTTCGGGTTAGAAGTCTTATAATATTTTAGTGAGAAATTAACTCTTTCTCAAAATCCTTGCTACAATAGAGGGAGCCGTTCCTCACAATTTGTTATACTATCAACAGCTCTCCAATGTTCGTTACCAAGTCATATTTTAAGTGAATATTTGTTTTGAGTAATTACCAAACGTGTACCTTCCCTTTAAGCTGCAGCTCTATGAAGTGGGGCCATGGCAAACCCCTAAACTGTTTTGTTTTAACGTGAGGTTTTGACTCGCCTTTCTGTTGTGCCTGGCTTGATTTGGCTGGTTCATTGTAGTCTTGAAGTCAAGACGGTAATTTTTAAGCGCGGTGTGTAGTTACAGCGCGGTGTAGCTACGGGGACGGTACACTCATCCTCGATCCCAGTATGTGAGTCAGTTAGAGCTGCTACGACCGTTGCATGTGTATAATCGCACTGGGACTGTTGCATGAACGGCGGACAAATAGGCAGCGCCTAACGACTTGTCATCAAGTCTAGGTTCATTGTGCCTCTACCTACTGATCGATAATGCTGTATATTATTTGTGTTTCTAGTAAGACAATTTGCCGCCAGATGCTCTGCATGGGACTTAAAAATTATTTACATAAAATAAATGAATGTTTTTAATCTTGTTATTGTAGACAGCAGTGTGAAATAAAAGTCACCACTCACTTAAAATAGTTACAAGTTCTTTAAAGATAATAAGTTTAATGAGAAATACACATAAAATTTGTCCTTTTTTTAAACAAAAAAATGTAAAAAAGAAAAGAAAAAAGGATGCGGCTTCAAAAAAAGGTCGAGGGAGGGGACGCTTAACTGGTATATATTTGTTTGGGCCTTATTCACTTTCCTGTTTTGTCCTAGGTCTAGTAACTTTTCTTTGCTCTGTACGATCTATTGCAACTGAAGTTCTGCTCAGAAGACCGTATGTTGTATACATGTAATTGTTTTTGTTTTTAAATACAAGTCTTTTGAATATTTTTTCCCCCTATTTCATTGTGTCTCGTATAATGATAGGTCTAGTATCTTTATTATATACTATCTTTGTTCGGTAGATCTTCTTTATAATTATTTGTGTGCATTTTGCGATATGTCCTGTTGAAAATTAAAAATTTTGTGGTTTAAAAACTTTATTGCCATTAATTGTTAGAGTGATTACAAAACGTAAACCTCTCCCCTAAACCTTAACAATAAGGGATGCCATTATTTTTAACTTGGCAAAAAAAACAACCAACATTTCTACATCATTTCATGTTTATTCTCGCGGACAAACCTATCCTTAAAATCAGTGGACACTATTGGTAATTACACAAAATAATTATTAGCATAAAACCTTTCTTGGTGACGAGAGGATGATGGTATAAAACATTGTGAGAAACGGCTCCCTCTGAAGTGCCATAGTTTTCGAGAAAGAAGTAATTTTCCACGAATTTGATTTCGAGACCTCGGATTTAGAACTTGAGGTCTCGAAATCAACCATCTAAACGCACACAACTTCGTGTGACAAGGGCGTTTTCTTCTTTCATTATTATCTCGCAACTTTAATGATCAATTGAGCTCAAATTTTCACAGGTTAGTTATTTTATGCATATATTGAGATACACCAACTGTGAAGGCTAGTCTTTGACAATTACCAATAGTGTCCACTGCCTTTAAAAAATGAAGTCTTCAAGTCGGAGCTGACAAGTGCCAACCAAATTCCTAATGAGCCTACTTGATATTTCAGGTTTTGATACATTTTGCGGATCAAGTGTTTGGCCATTTATGAATCCCTACTCACTCTGAATGAAGATGTTGTAAAACAATTTACCTGTAGAAGTTTCAGTTTCATTAATCAATAAGTGGTTTAGGTTAAAAACAAAAAGTGAAAATCACAGAGCAATGTTTTCAGGAGAGTTGCGTAAATCCGCTGTACAAATAATTGTTGTCTCACAAAACACAAAAATTCTTTTCATGAAACAGTATTTATAATTTCTCAAAAAATACAGCACCTCAGCCAGTAATATTATAAGGAAAGCTTTCCACCATCATGATCTTTAAAGGCACTTGACACCTTTGGTAGAGACCAGGACCCAATTTCATGGCTCTGCTTACCATAAGCACAGAATTGGCGCTTACAGAAGCAGGGAATTCTGCGCTTACGGCAAGCGTATTTCACGGGTTAGCAGCGAATTTGGGCTTCAGGTTACTAGACATTCTACGCTTACAAGGCAAGCGCAGAAATTCAGCGCTTGCACGTAAGCGGGGAATCGCGATCGTAAGCGCAGAATTCGGCAGTAAGCAGAGCTATGAAATTGGGCCCAGTATTCTCACATGGTGTATCCCAACATATGCATAAAGTAACAAATCTGTGCAAATTTGGAATAGATTGGTCATTGAAGTTGCAAGAGAATAATGAAAGAAAAAACACCCTTGTTGCACAAAATTGATGTGCTTTCACACTGGGGCAAACCCCCTTCTCTTTATTGATAAGTGCACTGGGTCCTTTACGTGCGATGCCCAACACACTCGACCAACGGCTATTTGTGTCCCATCCGAAGGACGAAGCATCATGGTTAAGTGTCTTGCTTAAGGATACAAGTGTCACGAATGGGACTCGAACCGACACTCTGCTGATCAGAAACACCAGAGTTGAATTTGGTGCTCTTAACTGAGAACCGGAATTGAAAAAGAAGTCTTTGAAGTTTTGAACAAGAAGTTGAGCAGGATACACCAGTGTTCTCCCTTATAAGTGCTTCGCTGGCCTGAAACAACCTTCTACGTAGAGGAGACCAAAGAAAACAAAACAACTATGGTATCTTGCTCAAGGGCACAAGTGGCGAGTCCGGTGCTCTTAACCTTTTTATAAAATCATACATGGTGCTGGAAGCGACCAACGGTGGGCATGACCAAGGTGATGTATCCCAGTGTACATTACCTTTCATGATGTATGAAGCTATACACAAACAACAACAATGCGCATTCTATGGGAAATGTGCACCTAGTAATATTATTATTATGGTACTTGAATTTCCTAGCAACGCACCTGTAAGAATCCGCACTGTGTTCCTGTGGTAACATCAAGAGTCACATTTACAAGGACTAGCCTTGTTTTGCCGGATTTCAAAACTTGTATTTTACCCAAGTATCCTTCTGCCACTTATTCACTGTTTCTCATTGTGTCTTAATAGCATATGTGCTGTTTGGACTAGTGGTACGGGTAGTCTTTTGTCGTTTTCTACCTTCTAAGTCGATAGTTGTAAAAGACTCTCAAAGTTTGGCGTGCAGACAATTCTGTTTTTCACGTGTCCCAATCGGATCATTTCACCTGAACGCTCATCGTCGTCAAGCCTAAGTGACATCACATCCTGAATTTAAACAAGATACAAAAGAAACGATAATAATAGAGACACGCAATGCAAGTGTTGTGTTATGACTGTTAAAGAACCCAGAGCACTTATTGAATAGAAGGGGTTTTCCCCTGTGTTACTCGCTGTGTCGGCTGTATGCCCCGTAGGACCTTGTAAACCCATAAGGTGCTAAATAATTGGGTCTCAGAACGTATCACTGCAATAACTTATCTTTCTGAAAGTTTATAATCTCAGCGCCAAGGGTTCCTTGTTTGGTAGATACGTGCACTATATAAGACTTTGATACTATTATTATTATTATTGTTATATAGCGCTCAAATCCGTCACTCAGTGCACTAACGGGGCTCGTACATTATCACCCCAGTTTATTTTTTCATTCCTTAAACGATTTCAGCTCCCAGGAGAGTAAACAACCTGTGCTGGCAAGAAATAGTGCACTATGTTAAATCAGGAACCATCACTGCCCTCACAGGTACCTATTTACTCCTGGGTGGAGAGAAGCAACTATAGTTTTAACTATAATTGCTTCTCTCCACCCAGTGTCTTGTTAAAGGACATAAGTGTCACGACCAGGAATCGAACCCACACTCTGGTGAACAAAAACACCAGAGCTTGAGTCTGGTGCTAATACACTACACCCAATTAGAAGAAGTATTTCCTGACTGTTGCAGTAAAACCTAAATACAGGCGGCACTCATTATAAAGAGTACTGTTAAAGGAAAGTTTCAGAATTGGTAAGAAACAAAAAATTGTGAAGATCACAGATTAACATAAAACTTACACGGTCTATGGATGATAGAAGAAAACATCCCTTGAAATATTTCTGTCTGAAATTTCATATTTGATGAGAAATAAATAATCTAAATTCTCATTCTTGAGTTTATCGCTCAGTGAGCGTTTTATTCATTTTTGTTTTGGCATCGATGCAATGCAAAATTTGTAATACATTTTTCACTTTTTTCTCGTGACCTAGATGGCCGATCGATCTCAAACTTTTACAGGTTTTTCAGTTCGTGTATATGGTGGATTACATAAAAAATTTTTGCTAGCAAAACCAATGGACACTTGCTATGAAATATGCTAATTACATTCACGCATGCGTACATACCCTGTTGGTTGGCAAACACCATAGAGTTGTGCACTAAGCAAATGCGCAATCGCATCTGCGTCACGCACCCATTAGCCGTGTACAAAACAGGGTGATGTTCCCTCATTTTGCCAACCAAAACATAAGTGCGCATGTGCTATGTGCAATTTACATATTTCATGGGCAGGGTCTATTTTGTAATGTTCGTTTAAGAAAAGGTTCTCTGCTTTTAAAGAGTATACATTGTATTCTGAATTCCCGAATCTCATTTCGGTTTTGTGTGTTTTTGATATGCCCATATAGGTGTGATAAAGCGCTATAAACAAGAACGTACTATTATTATTATGAATAAAGATACTTGAATTTCATAGCAACGCACCTGTAAGAATCCGCACTGTGTTCCTGTGGCAACATCAAGAGTCACGTTTCCAAGGACAAACCTTGTTTTGCCGGATTTCAAAACTTGCATTTTACCCAAGTATCCTTCTGGCAGACTCTGTAGGGTACACTTGACTGGTTTATTGTCCTGTTTTTGAAAAGAAATATAATTTACCATGTTTAATCTCCTGTTTAACGTGCTGTTTAAAGGAACACGTTTTCTTGGATCGGACGAGTTGGTCTTTGAAAAGCGTTATTTGTCACCATTTGTTAAAAAATGCATATGGTTAGAAAGACTAACACGGTCGACCATTTATGGGAGTCAAATTGTTGACTCCCATAAATGGCCGACCGTGTTAGTTCGCAAAGTAAAAGGAAAACCTTGCAATTTCGAGGCAAACTTGTGTGGATCATTGTATTCTACTTTTAAAACATCTTTCTAACAATATGCATTTTATAACAAACGGTTACAAACGCTTTTTAAAGATCAACTCGACCGATCCAAGGCAAGGTGTTCCTTTAAAGGCACTGCAGCCGATTTCACAAAAAGCTAAGATTAATCCTATCTCGAGTTATGGGTTCAATACATCCCAACGTCTCCGTATGTGGAACTGAACTCGTCCCAAGTCCTAAGGTTAATCCTAAGTTACGAAGAGTTTAGTGAAATCGATGGCTGGACACTATTGGTACTCAAAACAATTGTTAGCATTAAAATTTACTTGGTAATGAGTATGGGGAGCTGTTGATAGTATACAACATTGTGAGAAACGGCTCCCTCTCAAGTAACATAGTTTTTGAGAAAGAGGTAATTTCTTACTCAAATTTATTTTAATTGAATTTGAGACTTAGTTGAGGTCTCGAATTCAAGCGTCTGACCAATTGAGTTCAAATTTTCACATGTTTTTACCATGTTCAACATTGACATTTATAATTCAATTTAGCTTTTTCAACTGGAAAAGACAAGAAAAGAAGGAGTAATTGGGAGATTTCTATTCACAGATCATAAGCTTAGACTGTACAATACAATACAATTATTGTACAACAAAACTTTATTGTCCCTGCATGGGAAATGCCTTTGGACTTTTTGTTTTAGTTTTTACATAAACACACACCAAGATAAAATACCTGTGTTAAAAAGGGGTTAAAGCCATTGGACACTTTCGGAACAGAAAAAAAAAAAAAGTTCACAGATTTACAAATAACTTACAGGGTTTACAGAAGGTAATGGTGAAAGACCTCTCTTGAAATATTATTCCATGAAATGCTTTACTTTTTGAGAAAACATTAAAAAAATTATTAATTCTCGATATCGAGAATTACAGATTTATTTTAAACACATGTCATGACACGGCGAAACGTGCGGAAACAAGGGTGGGTTTTCCCGTTATTTTCTCCCGACTCAGATGACCGATTGAGCCTAAATTTTCACATGTTTGTTATTGTTGTTTTACACAAAGTGTGGGCCTTTGGACAATACTGTTACCTACCGAAAGTGTCCAATGGCTTTAAATTGTATAATAGAGAAAGTGTAGGCCTAAACAAAAAGTTAAAAAGTGAACCATAGAGAGATAAAAAGGCAGTTACTGAAAAAAGTAAACCATACAACAACAAGTATAGTAAAAAGGCAATAACAACAATGGAGTTAGAACCAAAAAGATACTACAGCTCACCGTTCCAGCTGCCTAATGTATAAACTTAATGGCAGCCGGAACAAACATACCTCAGGGTTCTGACGGCTCTTTGAAGAAAATGATTACTTCTAGGGCTTTTCTGGAATTTCAAATGCAGCAGGTGTGAGCTATCGGAACTAATGAATAAGATTCAAAGATTTGAAAGCAGTTTATTTTTAGAATGATTCACCTCTTTTGACTTCTTGTGACTATCTGTGTCTGCTGTTGTCGTTCCTGGTTCTTGTTTAAACTTTGGCCTTTGCTCTTCATCATCCTTTGTCATTGCCTGACCAGGTAGTGTATCCGGAAACTGGAAAAATATAAGTTCACCCTCAGATTTTGTCCGACTGCCAAATATGGAGGCACACGTTGTCCTCTCTGGTATGAATTTTGTGCTGGCCTTTGGTTGTATGGCGATTTTTTCAAGAGAAGGTTTTGTTTCTGATTCTGGCATTTCTACATCCTCTCCAGCGTCCGGTTCTTTTTTAATTTCTAAAATAAAGAACGTTATAAATTATCATAGAGTTTAGAATCTACAATAAGCACACATTTAGAAAATACTTAAATAATTAATCAGAAAAAACCGAGCTGTGACAATATTTTTTACATGTTAAGAAAAGGCAAAGTAACAGGAACCCCCCCCCCCTAAAATTTGTTTTTGATGAAGTGACCAGGGGTGGATTTCACAAGGGCTTTAGACTAGTCTTATCTCCAGTTAGGACGATTAAAGTTTTTAATATCTCCTGGGACTAGTCTTAGAAAGTAATTAACTAGTGAATTAGGCAGGCTAAAAAGGGGTCATCTGTGGCGAAAAAGGAGGAGGCAAAGGGTTATTAGGGTTTCCTTCTTGGATGCTCAGACCATGGGGTTGATTGGTACGAAGGCGCCTTATCCACAGTTTCTCCCTAGTTTATCCCTATCCTTAGTCTCTTAGTGGCTACCTAGTAAAGGGTAATTAGTTGTTTCCTTCTTGGATGCTAAGACCATTGGGGTTGAGAGGTCTGAAGGCGCATTGTCCACAGTTTCTCCCTAGTTTATCCCTATCCTAAGTCTCTTAGTGGCTACCTAGTAAAGGGTAATTAGTTGTTTCCTTCTTGGATGCTAAGACCATTGGGGTTGAGAGGTCTGAAGGCGCATTGTCCACAGTTTCTCCCTAGTTTATCCCTATCCTAAGTCTCTTAGTGGCTACCTAGTAAAGGGTAATTAGTTGTTTCCTTCTTGGATGCTCAGACCATGGGGTTGATTGGTACGAAGGCGCCTTATCCACAGTTTCTCCCTAGTTTATCCCTATCCTTAGTCTCTTAGTGGCTACCTAGTAAAGGGTAATTAGTTGTTTCCTTCTTGGATGCTAAGACCATTGGGGTTGAGAGGTCTGAAGGCGCATTGTCCACAGTTTCTCCCTAGTTTATCCCTATCCTAAGTCTCTTAGTGGCTACCTAGTAAAGGGTAATTAGTTGTTTCCTTCTTGGATGCTAAGACCATTGGGGTTGAGAGGTCTGAAGGCGCATTGTCCACAGTTTCTCCCTAGTTTATCCCTATCCTAAGTCTCTTAGTGGCTACCTAGTAAAGGGTTATTAGTTGTTTCCTTCTCGGATGCTAAGACCATTGGGGTTGAGAGGTCTGAAGGCGCATTATCCACAGTTTCTCCCTAGTTTATCCCTATCCTAAGTCTCTTAGTGGCTACCTAGTAAAGGGTAATTAGTTGTTTCCTTCTTGGATGCTAAGACCATTGGGGTTGAGAGGTCTGAAGGCGCATTGTCCACAGTTTCTCCCTAGTTTATCCCTATCCTAAGTCTCTTAGTGGCTACCTAGTAAAGGGTAATTAGTTGTTTCCTTCTTGGATGCTAAGACCATTGGGGTTGAGAGGTCTGAAGGCGCATTGTCCACAGTTTCTCCCTAGTTTATCCCTATCCTAAGTCTCTTAGTGGCTACCTAGTAAAGGGTTATTAGTTGTTTCCTTCTCGGATGCTAAGACCATTGGGGTTGAGAGGTCTGAAGGCGCATTATCCACAGTTTCTCCCTAGTTTATCCCTAGTTTATTTTACTCCCTCCCTAGTTCTCTCTGGTTTATTGCCTCCTCCTTTTTCGCCACAGATGACCACTTTTTAGCCTGCCTAATTCACTAGTTAATTACTTTCTAGGACTAGTCCCAGGAGACTAGTGTTTGATTTTTCCCTGAGGGAGGAAAACCGGATAGTCTGGAAAACCCTTGTGGCCCCGATCGGGAATCGTACCGGGGTCACCTTGGGGAGAGGCGAGCGCTTTACACACAAGCCAACCGTGCCACCAGTTATGTTACCAATGAGTAAATTCTTACCTTTTTTTTCCTCCTCACATTCCATCTTTATTTCTGCGTCTTGTTTGTGTTCCTTCTTCAAGGACAACGCCGCCACCAACGGTAGATGTATCGGGCAGTATTGATTTTCCGCATAATCCCCATCCAACTCACTCACAAACTAAACATTGCAAAAAAAATGATTAAGGTGTCATGGCCGAGTGTTTTAGAGAATTGAGTTCAAGTTGTAGTGGTTAAGTCATCAGAGTATGGGTTCGAATCCCGGTCATGACACTTATGTCTAGGTGACCTGGCTGAGTGGTTAGAGCATCGAGCTCAAGCACCAGTGGTAAGGTCATTGGAGTGTGGGTTCGAATCCCAATCATGACACTTCGTAATGTCTGTGTGTCATGGCCGAGTGTTTTAGAGCATCGAGTTCAAGTTCTAGTGGTTAAGCCATCAGAGTGTGGGTTTGAATCCTGGTCATGTCACTTGTGTCCTTGAGCAAGATGCTTTACTATAATTGCTTCTCTTTACCCAGGGGTATACATGGGTGCCTCCAGGGCGATATACTCTCCAGGGAGCTTGGAAAGATTCAAGAAATGTTATTTGCCCATTGAACAGGGCATTAATGCAAAGCACATTGATACTTTGTATCTTAACTTGTACTAATATTATTTAAAAGTGGTGTAAGCCAATCTCCTCGAACGAAACAAACTCAGTTAAATTATCTACTCTGTTTATTTCTTCCGTTTGGAAAAAGTACAATTTTCTTACGTCATCTCTGAGAATTTCTTTCATCCTCTTAGAGTCTTCCTCCGTCATTTTATCTCTTTTGATTGGCCGAGAAGAAGATGATGATTTACTGTCCCCTCCTCCTCCAAGATAACCACTGCCCCCTCCTACTGCCGGACAAAAACAAACAAGAGATTTAATTTTTGTTAATTTATTATTTTTCACAAAATTCGGAAAAGGACTTGGTGTACTTTCAGGCCGGTATGCTTCGTTTTTGAAAGGACAAGGGCACCAAGGAATTTTCTCCAATGAAACTTCCACTGTAGCAACAAGGCAATGGCAAGGGCATGGAGGCGATCGCATTCTTTCCCTTTGTGAAGTGTCAGGCCTGAGTATACAGTACTAAACATACTTCGGTGTTTGGGTAAAAACAAACTAAATTAATTTGTTGTGGTACCGGCTGCTAACACAAAGAATTTAAACTGCCTCTAGCCACCGGGATTGCTCGGTTGAAAGAAATCTCCAGCAAAGATTGCGGGTTCAAATCCCAGCAAGTGATTTACCTACGGATTCCTTTTAAAGAACTTGAGGAAATATTGAGTACACACATTCACAAATACCTAAGACAGTTTCGCTATTCCTACATTCCTATTGGTGGAGAGCGCGTCACGTGGGGGTGTTTAAACCTTTGATAATGACCAGTAAAAAGTGTTAAAACATGGGCGTGACACGCGAGCTTGCACCTGTGCTTATAAGACAGTTTCTTCATTCCTATTGGTCGAGAGCAATGGCCGGGACAGTTGTGCCACATCACACGATACGCGCGATGCGCACAGCATTCCCTTATAAGAAGTTGTTTACACAAGGGCTTTACCATTTCATAGCTGGAGGGGTGTTGTGTTGACAGAAATCATTGAACAATTATAATTTTTGAATTTATTTTACTTTTTGACAAAAAGTGTTGATGTTTTTTGACCAAAAAGGTACTTATGAATGGGAATCAAAGTGTGTTGAATCAGTTTTCAACTAGTGGTTTAAACCCGCCGACACCTAGTTCTTGATAATTAACCTCGACTTCGTCTCGGTAAAACTATCAAGAACCAGGCCTCGTTGGGTTTAAACCACTAGTTGAAAACCTCTTCACCACACATTGATTCCCTTATTGGTGTAAGGGTTGAAAACAAATTAAATTCTTTATCCCCAATGCAAAAACAACATTCATTTTAAATTGTTACGGTACCCACTGCTAACACAATTCAAACTACCTCTGACCAACGGGCTCGCTCGGTGGTCGAGTGGTTAGACGGTTAGACAAAGTGCAGGATTAATATAAAGAGTAAAGTGTTACGAGTACTGTAAATATAAGTTTTGAATTGTAAAGAGAAGGGGTTCGCCCCGGTGTTCCTCGTCTGATCAGAAGTATATTTTGACACAGCACCTTGTTTACCATTACAAGGTGCTACACAAAAACAAAGCTCCACATATCTTGCATGGCAAAATACTGAGCGCTTTGGGGTATGCTGGTATAATTACTATTTTATAATTATTTGTTAACAATAAGTTCTTAATAGTCAAACTTTCCATTGAATATACATGCCTTTTTTTGTTTGGTCTAGCAGGGCCTTGCTCAAAGATAGAAAAAAAAAGAAAAAAAAAAAAAGAGTGAGATTGAATGGTTTTAAAGCAATTGGACACTTTGGGTAAACAGTTATGTCCAAGGCCCACACTTCACGTATCACAACTTCTTTATAAAATAACAAACCTGTGAAAATGTAGGCTCAACCGGTCATCGGAGTCAGGAGAAACTCACAGAAAAACCCACCCTTGTTTCCGCACGTTTCGACGTGTCATGACATGTGTTTACAATAAATTTGTAATTCTCGATATCGAGATTTGATATTGTTTTAATGTTTTCTCAAAAAGTATAAAGCATTTCATGGAATAATATTTCAACAGAAGTCTTTCACCATTACCTTCTGTAAACCCTTTAAGTTATTTGTAAATCTGTGAACTTTTAATTATTTTTCTGTACCGAAAGTGTCCAACGGCTTTAAAACCAGAGTCCCAGAGGGGCAAGGAAAGAAAAGATACCACTACGCTTGTACACCAACTGGACTACTTTACTAATCTTTACCCTCAAACTTTCCATTGAATATACATTACATGTATGTACATGACTTTTTTGCTTAAAGGCAGTGGACACTAATGGTAATTTCTCGAAATAATTATTAGCATAAAATCTTACTTTGTAACTAGTAATGGGGAGAGGTTGATAGTATAAAACATTGTGAGAAACTGCTCCCTCTGAAGTAACGTAGTTTTCAAGAAAGAAGTAAGCCTCAGATTTAGAATTTGAGGTCTCAAAATCAAGCATCTGAAAGCACAGAACTTCGGGTGACAAGGGCGTTTTTTTCTTTCATGATTATCTCGCAACTTGGATGACCGATGGAGCTGTGACGACTATTCTTAAAAAATTACCAATAGTGTCCAGTGTCTTTAATAGTAAAACTTTCCATTGAATATACATATACATACCTTTTTTGTTTAGTCTGTCTGCAGGGCCTTGCTCAAAGATAGAGTGGGATTGAATGGTTTCTGGCCGTCCGCGACCTCTGCCTCTCCCACGACCGCCATCACCTCTCCCGGATTTATGACCTCTCTGTCGTGGGGTGTCTGATGATACAGACTCTTTGCTTGTGCTTTATGAAAAGACAAAGTCAATTGGTTACTGACAAATTAATAAATAATAATACCGAATTGTAATGCCCCGTTCATACTTCCTGTAAATCGAAGCGAAATTGACGTGAAATTTACGTCATAACTCTCCTTTTGCAGCGCTATTCGCAAGTGAGTTGAGCAGAGTTGAACTGCTGCGAAATTATTTGTTGCGAATTTGTGACATCAACATTTGCTTCACATTCGCAGGAAGCATGAACCAGGCTTTATGCGAACATACCCATCTGGCTGGGTGCTCAGGGCGTCTGAACAAATCAGCGCTATGAAATTGAGCACCGGTGAGCATTGACAAGGACAAATTCTAACATGTCTTGCTTACCCATCTTTTTGGCTTCTCTCTTTTCTACCAGCTGAAGTGAGGTTAGGCTTGAATGCTTTCTGTAAGAACAAAATGAAAGGTGGCATTGTTTTTGAAATATCACTAAAAATATGGACAGCTTGTGAAACATTTCTGTCAGTTACATTTCTCAAATCAATATTTGTTCTGGGATAATTTTTCCATAATTGCAGTACAAGAAAGTGAAAAGTTTCTTAAATTGTATTTACTATCCAAAGGTGACTTTTTTTTCTTTCTTTATAAATAAGTTTTTTATTTCAATTATAGAATAAAAATAGTTATAAGAGATGTTAAATTTGCATTGGGGATAAAGAATATTGACTTTGGTTTTTACCCACACACCGATGTGTGTGAGCACTGTATACACAGTACTTTCCTGAGTCCTGTGAAAAAATATCACAGGCATAATATAGAATAGAGTTATCTACCAAACGTTTACAGACCCTTTAAAATGATAAGTCATTAGAACAGTTTTAAAAACACCATGCCAATCACAAATTACTGGAAGCAGAAGCATGCAGCATGCAAGGAGCCTGGGCATTCTCTTCTTTTCAAGTACAGCGGGGCGGCACAATTTGCTATGTTTTAGACTAACAATTACAGCGAGGATCAAGCCGAAAACCTGTAAGTATTGCAATCCTATGAAACTGTCGGTTTTTGGTATTTTTAAGAATTTTTTTTAAGGCTTCATCTTGCACAAGGGAAAAATTACAATATCGAGTATATAATTTAATTTTTGATTAATCAATTATTAAAAAAAAACTTACAGCACAAATGTTTATAAATAGATTGACCATAAACAAACCTTCTGTACACCTCCTAGGGTTAGGTCTCTTGCTGGGCGTAAAGATGGGAGACGAGTGCTTGGGTTGACAATACCCCCTCGACGCCCAATTAGCCCTCGAGGAAGGCTTCCTGAGGTATTTCCTGAAGATGGGGATTGTTCTTGCCCAGACATGATGATGTTTTTAACTTATACGTCTTTCTCTCCATCTTTTAAAAAAAAACACAAACAAAAACAGGAAAACATTTAATGGTTTGAACCGAGTGTGGTGGTGGATTGGCCCTGATTACTTCTAGAAACTATAAGGCTCCCCTGTGAGCTCACAGGGGAGCGTTTCTAGAAGTAGGCCCTGATGAGGCTAAGCTATGCTGTAGCCTGTACATACTAGCCAGGACACTGCGGACATGGTCATGGTGACAACTGACATGGACGTGACTGCTGCTTCTGGTCGTACTCACATGCATGCAGTGGTGGCAGCGAAATCTTTATTGATAGTTACAGTTAGTTGTGATAACGTAAGTCGTAACCCTCCTACAGCCGACGTCGGACTATGTATAACTTTTAATTTTATTAACAACAAATAAAGAATGTTCTTAATCTTAATATTAACAGCTGACAGTGATATTCGTGTCATCTTTACCATTAGCCCACCTTGTTGAGCTGTTAATGGCTCCGCTTTTAACATCTGACAGTGATATTCGTGTCATCTTTACCATTAGCCCACCTTGTTGAGCTGTTAATGGCTCCGCTTTTAACATCAGTCTCAGTGATGAGACCGATGTTAAAAGCGGAGCCGTTAACAGCTCAACAAGGAAGGTGGGCTACTTTACCATGTGTTTACTGTTGACTGTACTGTAGTGCTGTTATGTTTTAGTGATTGTTAGTTTGTGTACTGTAAATTAGTGTAATTAATAATAATAAATAAGTTGAGTTTAATTAATAATTACAAATTAATTTCAATATTAAAAAAGTCAATCAAAACCTAGCCCCACTTGTTGTGTGGCCAAGGATAGCTGAATCCTTGGCCACACACAAGTGGGGCTAATCAAAACCATATTGATCATTGATATTTTGAATTTGAATATTACAGTGGAATATATCACTATCTCTGGACTCTACTATGATTTGATTATATAAAACTTACAAACATTAATAAAACCACAACAACATCCTCACCAACACCATCCACAAAATTCAGTAATGGGCGCCGCCATGTTTTTAGTTTAGGGCTAAAGGGCGCCACCAATAGTTGAACACGCGAATCACTGAAGCGTTCCCGATGCAATTTGTACACGTATGCACTAAACACTAGCCTTACATAATAATCGATTCTTACGTGGAAAACTTGGTTAAGGCATACTTGCTAACCACAGAAAAATCATGCTTAGTTAGGAAAAATAAGTTACCAGCCAACATCACATAAAGTAAGTTGATACTTTTGCCACCGGTACCCGCTCATTTCTTGCTCAACAAAGTCATCTATTCTTGCTAAGCAGTATTTTTCAGCTTTGTTAATTTTTGGCCCCTGCTGCTGATATGTATCGATAACTTGGGATCGTTTTTGGGAGGGAGTCGATCCACCAGACACAACGTAAGTCGTCCTAGTCTTGAAACAGGACGTTCTCGTGGAGTTGGAAACAACCACACTAAACACACTACACGCGCATAGTTGTGTGATAATGGAAAACAACGTCTTGAATCAATACTAATGTCGTCGTCGTGTTAGTTTTGCATCATCAATGCAGGGTTCCGGTTGTTGAACACGGTCGCCCGCCACCACCACGCTGCAAAAATCTCTCCTCTCGCCTTATCGTATCATCGCCGTACAAAGGTTGGTATTTAATCTGGAGTTGTTTATCTCCTTTGTTGGCTGTTCCGCATTCTTATGTTGTTTATCAGTGACTCGGCAGTGATTACAAACTGATCAACACATCTTGACAGGTTTTACAACAGAAAACATCGTCTCCCGCAGAACAGGTATTTGACTATCAAAATTATATAAAAAGGCATGGCTCCTAACCTCTGAGCCATGTTATTGGGCAATCTGTTGGAGGTGTGGTGTGGGTGTGTTGCGGGCTGGGGTGTCTGAGCGATCAGCGAGAAAACACTCCTGACGTACCCGCTGACCATAATGGCATAACGGTGGTCCATCTTGCTCAGTTATTTCATGGTTATTTTTTTACTTCTATGATCCTGATTTCAATTACTGTTCTTAGGGAAACTGTCTTGCTTTATTCTACTACCGCGGAGTAGATAATCGGAGGTTCGGGAGACTTCTCAGTTCTGAAAAGAACTGTCCTGCTTTTTTACCAGGGCGGATGGTATAGAAATTAGACTGGACTACTACTTTAGCTTATAGGATCGTAATTAACTGTACTGCCGCGGAGTCAGTTCTGAATTGGCCCAACGTTTCGACTAGCTTGCCAAAAGTAAAGTCATCGTCAGGAGACTGACGTCATAGTGGTTAACAAAAAAACATTAAAAAAAATAAAAAAAAATTTTGTTTTTAACCATGTTTTTAACCATGACTATGACTATAGCAAGCTAGTCGAAACGTTGGGCCAATTCAGAACTGACTCCGCGGCAGTACAGTTAATTACAATCCTATTATAAGCTAAAGTAGTAGTCCAGTCTAATTTCTATACCATCCACCCGAACCTCCGATTATCTACTCCGCGGTAGTAGAATAAAGCAAGACAGTTCCCTAAGAACAACTCTACCTGGCAAGTAGATACGCACATGGTGTTACCGCAAACCAAATATACATTGATACCTCACCATGCAATGCCTCAAATCCTATACACTATGACTATGTTTTAAATTTTTATAAAATAAAATTTAGTTCAGGCTCTGCTGACTGAGTCTGAGTATTCCTTTTCTATTGTTGCTGGCTCTAGCTCCTTCCTCCGCCCATTTGGGAGGATGGAGGGTTATAAATTTTTATATAACACCCAAGCAGATCCTTGCCATTTGATTGGAGGATTGTCCGTCACGTGAAAGCAAATAAAAGTACCATTGCATGCTGAGTCACTCACCATGCTTTTTCGTTCCATCCGAAAAGTACCATTGCACGCTGGCAGCGTGCAATGGTACTTTTCGGATGGAACGAAAAAGCTGAGTAAAAACATCACTGCGTGCGCGTGTCTTTGGTAACGCAGCAGGTGTTACTGCAAGAAGGCATAGTAAAATTACTAGCATTCGGCTTCTACAGTTGAAATTGTTTGTTTTGAAAGTTGTATCTTTCAATCAAAATGACAAAGTTCTACTTGGATGTTATATAAAACAAATAATGAATGTTTTTCATTCGTGCAATGGTGCGAATATGTTCATTCGTTGAAAGCTGGAATGTTCCATTCAACTCGGCTCCGCCTCGTTGAATAGAACATTCCATCTTTCAACTCATGAACATATTCGCACCATTGCACTCATAAACATTCATTATGTGTATAATATTTTTATTATGAATATGTGTCAGTCTTTTGTATCATTGGATTGGAGGTAAGTCGTATTGTCTTACTCTTTGCATGATTGGCGCTGTTTTTGTACAGGCTGTACAGCAGTGCCTTGAGATCCCGTCATAAACTTGTATTAATTTTAATTAATCTTCGGCTAGAGGTAAAACTAAAAGAAGGTATACAATTTCAACTCAATTTTTTTGGCTATTTATGTGGATCTTGTTTTATCCGGATCTGGATATAGTTCTATTCTATGTTATTTAGTCGGCTCGAGAGCAGCTGTTTTGAAAGCTTTGTTGTCTTGAATGGTAGTTAAGTTGAACGGAAGTTTGTTCCAGTGTTTAATGGTGTTGGGTAGAAAACTGAATTTGTAGCAGTCCTTGTTGGTATGGATTGTTTGGAGTGAAGGTGTCGTGACAGGCGTTGGAGCGCCTGAAGGAGTTCCCTCTACTGGTAAGGCAATGTGACCCTGTCTCGTTTTGTGCAGTATCTGGAGAGCCTGTTCAGTCATGCAACTCGCCCGCGTTTCCGTGGAATACCGTTTTTTTTTTTTTTTTAACATGAAGAAAAAGAAAAAAAAAGAAAAAAAACATGTTTTTTCCCCGTTTTTTTTTTCGGATTTTTTTTGTATAGCCTAATATATGCCTGGCAACAACAGTGTATAACTACAATCATGTAAAATAAGCCAAAAATGAACCTAAGAGCATAATAAACCTCAAAATTTTCTAGGGTACCATTGTGGGTATCATGTCCCGCGGCGTTTCTGCTGCCTCGCTCCGCACTTGCGCTGTGCCTTTGAAAATTTTCCTTTTTTTTTTTTCAACGGGCAGTTGCATGCCTGGCTGTTGGTAGGTCTTCTGTCCTTTAATAAGGTGTTCCAATTGTGGTATGCAAACATTAATTTCACCTATGATTGGTTATGATGATCTGTCAGCAGTGCATTTACATGTAAGGTCCTTAATTAAAGATGATATTAGTTATGAAAATTTGATTTGTTTCAATTTATCACAAATACAGTGTATGTTATCCTTTACTCATTTTAGGGTTAGCAGCTTTGAAAGCAGAAAAGAAGTTTGACTTTGAGCCAACGTCCTAACTTTAAGAAAAATGTCTATCAAGGAGACGACATCTTGGATTGCGCCTGATCTTCCATCTAAATGCACTTGGCATCTTGGTGTTGATCCCAAGTCAAGCCCACATCGTCATGAATCTAATGAGTAAGTATAGAAGAAGGAAATGGAGCTTGTTGTTAACACGTATGGTAGCCACTCTTAACATTAATGGCAATAAAAAGTACTTGGTTCGAGGTACAGTTAGCTTGCAAAAAAAGGTTACACTTTCGATAAAAGTCAGGTTGAACAGTGGTGTCTTGCCTCGCCTTCCACTCAGTCTGTGGGGACCCCGGGTCGAATCCTACGGGGGGTACTATGTGGATTGGGTTTTCAGTCCCTACTGAGGTTTTCCCTCGAACAATTCTGTGGGGTTTTCCTCCCACTTCTAAAAACTTAAATTTCTTCATTGTCTTCTCACCTTGTCTCGACGCTGAAAAGGCTATGACAAGTATTAATAGATTAAATAACGCTGAAAATCCAGGACGATAAATGTCCATCCATGAAGAATAACTTATCATCGGACATGTTGGAAACCACAATATGAAAAACGTCTTGTCAAACGCTTGACCTCGGTTGCAAAATTTGGGGGGATAAAAACTCAGATAATGCTTTACACAATGTATCTAGGGCCTAAAGCTTTTTGAGAATCATTATCAAAAGCTGCTGATTCTTCTAACAAGTAACTTTTTATTGCAGTTAATTTCAAGAGTGATAACCAAACCAAACGTACACATTCCCTGTTAAGTTTAGTTTGTAGTCAACAATTTTAAACAAAAACACCATTTTTATCAGTGGGCTTTAGTTACAGACACTGTTAAAAAGAAATTCTGCTTATAAAAAGTACTTTTCGATCCCAAATCTCATTTCTGATTTGTGTTTTTGTTTTGCCGTCCTCACTCCTATATAAAGAGGTAATTTGGCTAGTCCCAGCGACTTTTTTATAACGAGAGTCTACTGTATATGTTTACAAATAACAGCTATATCACTATATTCTGATGACATTAAGTGGTGATAACAGTAACTTATCATGGTGTTCACACTTCAACTTGGTACTTTAACTTGATTTCAAAAAAAGATACAAAAGTTTTCAAAAAGTGCGAGGATCAAACTTTAGCCTTCGACCTTACTCAGTATTTGGACTATTTGATATGGAAAACACAGGCATACCGGGACTCAAAAAGACATTTGACCCTCTTGTTTAGAAGGGCTATCTGAAATGTAACCTTTTTAAAGATACAAAACTTCCGTTGTCTATACTAAAACACCCTGTTTAGTCAAAAACATTGCCATTTTAAATTCTCTTATCTTTTTTTAAAGATGTGAGAAGGTACAACTAACTGATTGCAAACTGTTTACCAAAATGATTTATGGTATACAATAACAGACCTTGAATTTCGCTCTTGAATTGTCCTCTTGAAGGAGCGCAGTATTTTTTTTCCTCTTGAGTTTCAAAATTTTAGTTTGTTTTGTTAGTTTTGCTCGGTTGACCAGATCACAAGGTGTGGCCCATCTGATGGTTTATAATGTTTTGAATAATATTTGAATAAATTAATGTCATATTTTGTATTCTTCTGTGCAGTGAGACCTGTCGCTATAAGTGTATGTTCTGATCCAACAAATCAGTTTAGGCCATCGCATTACTGCTGTGCGCATGTTTCAGATACATGTAGGCCGTGTTTCAGATGTCCTGATGTTTCGATGTTTCAACCACAGCAGATTCTTTCAAAGGCTAGTTATAAATGTACATAATTACAACTTGCCACTAAGGTTGCAAGACTTTCAGCAAGAATTTGCTGGAGTCAAAGATGACTAGTGCCTTGAAACTTGAAAAGTGAGTAAGATTATAATGAATTTAATTCCCTGTCATTTATTTCTGCAGAGAAATTCGAGAGATCCGGAAGAAAATCCTCCCGAATATTCTGAAGATGATTGGTCACACCCCTCTGGTGCGAATTAACAACATCGGAAAGAGTGCAGGACTGAAATGTGAATTATGTAAGTAGAAGTAGTAGACACTTTAAATGTGAGTGTGAGTATGGCCGTATCTGATTTGGTGGCTACGGCTACGGCTACGGCCGGATCACCGCATCTTCATGCATTGAAGTATAGGACGCCCTTAGCAACACCCCTGACAACGGTCATAGCCGCAGCCGTAGCCACCAATTCGGACGTGGCCTAATAGGCCCCAGTTTTCACCCCATAAGTAAACAGTAAAACCTGAAATTAACACGACTGAACTGAAGTAATTATGAAAGTTGCTTTTATATGTTGCTCTCTGAGATATTGAATTTTGGTGACTTAAAAAACTAATCACGATATCATCGAATATTGCGATATATTATTCTTGAAGACTAATCAAGGGTGAAAAAAAGGAAGTGTTGCCCAAGCTTAATGTAAGTTAAATTGATAATAACCTTGTGTTTCAAAAATAAGAGAATTTATTCTGGTTAGCAGGTGAGAATGAAAGTTTGCAGGCTTTTCCCCAGGATTTTTTTTTTTAAACTGGGGGCATTCTGGACATTTGTCAAAAGGATTAGGGTTAGGTTTTTTGTCATTTTGTTTATACAATGTATATATGGAGCTGATCAACTGATGTAATTGCTTGTTAAGGATGATTAAAGTTTTTTTAATTGAATTGAATTGGATTCAGGATGCTGAATGTGGGGTTCCCCCCCCCCTCTATTTTGGTGAATTTCCTCTTTTTTGGTGAAGTTACAGCAATATGCCTGGGTAAAGCAAACAAGATTATAGTCTTTATAATTATCCCTGATGCAAAAACTAACATACTGTTACCCCTTTTACTTAGTGGATTCAGCCTTGAGGTGATTCCTCATTATTACTTTCACTACCACGGTGTGAGTTCTTGAATGGTCTCAATGTTTTAACTAGTTTGCCCTAGTCATCGTCCATGTTGTCTGGAGCAAATTGGGCAGCTCGGTTAATCGTCTGTGCAAGGAAATTTTGACCACGTAACACCTACATGTACATGTATCCTATGGGAGTTGCACTGGCTTCCAATTGAGACACAAATGTAATCAAGATCTTGCTGCTCGTGTGTCTGAATTCCTGTGGTCCAGCATACCTGACCAAGTTCTGACCTTACATAAAACATCTAAATACCTTGCGCTCCAGTTCGGACAAATCTGCATTATTCATTCCTAGAAGCAGTTGGGGTGACTGCCCCTTTGCTGTTGCTGCCAGGATATGGAACAGTCTTCCTATCAACACTTAACAATCATCTACAATACAGATTTTGAAAATGTCAATGAAATCTCACCTGTTCACAATGAGCTTACTGTACGGCGCTATGAGCAAGGATCGTTTGAATATGGTGGCATATAAATAATACGATTGATTGATTGATAGAGACTGACATTTGTTTTCCTTGGTTTTTTAAAATCCTCAGTGGCTAAGTGTGAGTTTTTCAACGCCGGTGGGAGCGTTAAAGATCGGATAGCTCTTCGTATGATTGAAGAAGCAGAGAGGAAAGGAGTCCTGAAACCAGGGTCTACTTTGATCGAACCTACTTCCGGGAATACTGGTAGGTATAAAGCCATTACGAGTTTAGAGTACTTGTGTTTCATTATGGACTGTAATGGACCTTTTCATGAAATATGTAAATTGCACATACTGTAGCGCGTGCTCACTATCATTTTGGTTGGCAAAAATGAGGAACATCACGCTGTTTTGTGCACGGCTAATGGCTGCATGACGCAGACGTGATTGTGCGTCTGCTTAGTGCACAACTCTCTGGTGCTTGCCAACCAACAGGGGCTGTGCGCATGTGAGAATGTAATTTAGCATGTTTCATGAAAAGGGTCCATTGTGACCCAACCCCCTTTTTAAGGGCAATTAAAACTTTTGGTAAGAAACCTACTGTAGCTTTCAAAAGTATAAAGCATTTTGTGAAATGTTTCACTTTAAAGCAATTTGTAGTATGGAAACATATAAGTTTGTATCCGCAAAAATTTGAATCTAAGAAGTGCTTTGTCAGAACGCTTCTGAGATTGACTTTCGGCGATCTCTTTAAAAGGCAACTCTCTTTTGAAATAAAATGTTTGAACCACATGCTATTTTTATTGTGATGTATAGAGAATAAATACATTCAAAAGTTTCCAAAAACTAAAGGAGTACTTTGCCTTTAATGTGTACATATTTCCTTATTTTTGAAGGTATTGGCTTAGCCTTGGCTGCAGCCGTTAAAGGCTACCGTTGTATCATCGTCATGCCAGAGAAAATGAGTAGCGAGAAAGTATACGTCCTACGAGCTCTTGGCGCTGAGATTGTTCGTACGCCGACATCGGCTCGCTTCGATGCCCCTGAATCTCATATCAGCGTCGCTCAGAGGCTGAACAGGGAAATCCCCAACTCTATTATATTGGATCAGTACAGGAATGAAGGGAACCCGTTGGCCCATTATGATACTACTGGGCAGGAGATTTGGGACCAGTGTGATGGTTAGTGTTATGTTAGGGCAGGATCAAAAGTCTGCTGTGGTTGTTAAGTGATGTTAAGGATGGCATGCATACAGAAGTTGTAGTGTGATTGACTCTAGTCATGTCATGTGTCTTTGAGTAAGATACTTTACCAAAATTGCTTCTCTTCACCCAGGAGTATAAATGGGTACCTGTGAAGGTAGAGGTTGATAATGTGTATGAAAAGGTCTTTGGAGCTATACGGTTGCCTGGTTTGTATACTCCACAGGGAGCTGAGAAAGATTTAATGTTAATTGTACCAATGGCCACCAGGGCACTAATGTAAAGCTCATTGAGTCGTTAATTGTGAAATGCACTTCATAAGAACTTTTTATTTTATTTTATGATTATCAACAGCTATTTATTTTAATTCTTATTAAAATTAAATTTGAACTTCTACTTATAATCATTATTTAGGTAAGCTTGATATGGTAGTAATGGGCTCTGGAACTGGTGGCACGATGACTGGTATTGGACGCAAACTGAAACAACTAAACCCCAAAATACAGGTAAACTATTTACTATCTGGGCCCAGATTCATAGAGCAGCTTAGGCACAAAAAGTAGCTACTCACAACAAAATTATACTCACTGGACTAAAGTTACTAGTATCCTGCTCATTTCACAGAGACTTTTCTCATTTCTAAAAAAAGAACTCTACCTCATTAATTACTACTTTCGCTAAGTAGTGGAATAGGGTTTTCTCCTTATTTACTTCACTACTGTACTACTTTGCGCCATGACAAAAGATGGACACATTGCATTACGGAATGGACCCCAAGAACACATACGAGACGTAGAGGCAGACCAAGCAGGCATTGGATGGACGACATCACAGAGTTTGGAACCGTCACATGGATGCGACGCGCACAGGAAAGATCAAAATGGAACAATGATGAAGAGGCCTTCCTCCTGCAGTGGAGCGACATAGGCTGAATAGAATAGACTGTAGAGTAAGCTCTTGAGTGGTAACAAACCTGTATGCTTCGTTTTTGAAAGGGCAAGGGAACCACATCATTTTCTCCTTGGTACAGGGCACCCTATGATGAAGTTGTAAATGTCTACTAGAGCATTTCAAGGGCAACAAGGGAATGACCAGGGGGCACGGAGCTGTCGCCTTTTATTGCCTCTGTGACGTATCAGGCCTGTGGTAATAGTTTCAACGTTTCGACTAGCCTGCTCTAGCTAGAAACATTGTCAGGAGACTGAATGTAATGCCTCAAATCCCACTTATAAATCCCTATAGATGTATTATTGTTATTATTAAAGACATTGGACATTTTTGGTAATTGTCAAAGACCAGTCTTCTCACTTGGTGTATCTCAACATATACATAAAATAACCAACCTGTGAAAATTTGAGCTCAATCGGTCGTCGAAATTGCGCGATAATAATGAAAGAAAAAACACCCTTGTCGAAGTTGTGTGCTTTCATATTCTTGATTTCGAGACCTCAAATTCTAAACTTGAGGTCTCGAAATCAAATTTTAGGAAAATTACTTCTTTCTCGAAAACTACTTTGCACTTCAGAGGGAGCAGTTTCTCACAATGTTTTGTACTATCAACCTCTCCCAATTACTTGTTACAAAGTAAGGTTTTATGCTAACAATTATTTTGAGTAATCACCAATAGTGTCCACTGCCTTTAAAGCCATAATACACTTTCGGAACAGAAAAAAAGGAAAAAGTTCACAGATTTACAAATAACTTACAGGGCTTACAGAAGGTAATGGTGAAAGACTTCTCTTGAAATATTATTCCATAAAATGCTTTACTTTTTGAGAAAACATTAAAACAATTATCAATTCTCGATATCGAGTATTACGGATTAATTTTAAATACGTGTCATGACACGGTTAGACGTGCGGAAACAAGGGTGGGTTTTCCCGTTATTTTCTCCCGACTCCGATGACCAATTGAGCCTCAATTTTCACAGGTTTGTTGTAAAGTTGTGATACACAAAGTGTGGGCCTTTGGACAATACTGTTTACCGAAAGTGTCCAATGGCTTTAAAGAGTGTTCAACTAATCAACCACCATGTGTTTTTTCAGATTGTATCATTTGATCCACATGGCTCAACCTTGGAACCGCCCTTCTTCGATAAGCCGACGGACCCTACAGTCTCCTACGAGGTAGAGGGTATTGGATATGACTTCATTCCTACTGTGTTGGATCATAAAGTCCCCAACGACTGGGACAAATGTGATGATAAAGAATCGTTCTTAATGGCTAGGAAGTTGATCAGGGAGGAAGGACTTCTATGTGGTAAGAACATTTACCAATTTCAACAATGAAATTATTTAGAATTAACAAAATATTGGTCTGTAGATTATCAACTAACAAACATTTACTATGATTTATTCAGTTATAATGTTTGAGTTTTGGTTTGGGTGTGTCATGGCCGAGCGGTCAAGTTTGGAAGGTGATGCATTCTGCTCTACAAGCTAGGCTCCTAGTGGATGATAACCTAATAGACTATGGAGGGGCTGCTTAGAGCTGTATACTCCCCAGGGAGCTGAGAATGATTACAGGAATGTTATTGACCCAGTGACCAGGACAAGCAACTCCTGCCATGTGGAATAAGATCCCGTCACATTTTGCAAAATACCATCTCTCGACAGCTTCATGAGGGAACTAAAGTCAGACTTTAGCTAATCCGCCTCCACAGTACTTAAGCAGCATGCAGCATCAGAGTCCAGCTTTCTCCAGAAGACAATCAGAGCATACTGATCGAAACCTCGAGTTAAAACCAACGGTTCTTTACAGAACCACCCCAACTCATTAGAGATAGTCATTACATGGTGTTACCGCAAACCTTTCTATATCGTATTTCCACCATGCAAAGTTTCAAATCCTACTTAAAGTCAGACTTGTTCAAAAAGAATTTCTTGGGTTTAATTTAACTACAAGTATTTTATATCCTTCATTTTCACATTGGTCATTGACGTTTTCTTTTTTTGGGGGAGTGCACATTATGAATCTATCTTCTTATTTATTTTTATTAAAAAATATTGTCATTGATTATCTTTAGGTGGAAGTTGTGGAGCAGCGATGTCTGTAGCTATAAGGGCAGCTCAAACATTGACTGATGGTCAACGATGTGTCGTCATCTTACCAGACTCCGTTAGAAACTACATGTAAGTTAAAGATGCAAAGATATGCTCAAGATTAGTAGTAGCTCAAGACTGTAGGAATTTCCATACAAAACTAGTTCAGCCATTTTCAAAGAGAACGATTTTGAGATATCGCTCGATATCTGGACTGATTTAGGCCACCCTGGAAGAATAATCCGTAATTTTAATACACAATCTGAAAAAGGTTTCAGACAGTAACATTTCTCATACTCAAATTTTGGGGTATAAAACTGAGATATTTTTCCATAACCGCAATACTTCGAAGTGAAATGATTCTCAAAATGCTTTATTCAGTTCAAGTAAATTTTACAATTATTCCATACTCTTTTTGGAAAATAATTAAATTATGAGATTTTATACTTTATGGTTGAAATGTTTGACCCCTTTTGATCCCTTTCAGGACCAAGTTTCTCTCTGATGACTGGATGGTACAAAAAGGTTTCATGGACGTTGAACATGAAGGAGAGAACACAGAGAAACACTGGTATGTTCCACAATCTCCCTCATAAATGACAATTTTCCCCCTTTATGTTAAATTTGAACTGGAAAAAAATAAATAATAATAATTAGTCTTGTGTTTAAGAAATTGAGATACTATGCCTATTATAACAAACTTACATTGGCAATTTCATGTGCGAACATGACCTTCACTTTGACCTCTACATATATGGATTCTTGTGGCCTCTAAGGGCCTTTTGGTAGCTTATGGCCACTATGGTATCTATAGGTTAAAGACACTGGACACTATTGGTAAATGTCAAAGACCAGTCTCCTCACTTGGTATATCTCAACACATGCATAAAATAACAGACCTGTGAAAACTTGAGCTCAAACGGTCTTCAAAGTTGCGAGATAATAATGCAAGAAAAAACAACCCTGTCACACGAAGTTGTGTGCTTTGAGATGCTTGATTTCAAGACCTAAAATTCTAAGTCTGAGGTCTCGAAATCAAGTTCGCAGAAAATTACTTTTTTCACGAAAACTACATTACTTCAGAGAGAGCCTTTTCTCACAAAGTTTTATACTGTCAACCTCTCCCCATTACTAATTGCCAAGAAAGGTTTTATGCCAATACGTAATTATTTTGAGTAATTACCAATAGTGTCCACTGCCTTTAAGTTCGGTCTTGAACTGTTCAATATTTGGTGAAGAATGGATGTGGCTGGGTAGAGAGTTCCTTGAACCAAATGATTTAGTTTGTACTGCTAGTATGGTGAGGAGATGTGGAGAGGGGTAATGAGGTCAGACAGGTAGCTGGGACATGTTCCATGAATCGTTTTGAGCATTGTGATATGATGAGCTTGTGTAGTATTAAAGAAGTGTCTTGGCCGAGCAGTTAAGAGCACCAAATTCAAACTCTGGTGTTTCTGATCAGTAGAGTGTAGGTTTGAATCCCCAGCTGTGGCACTTGTGTCCGTAAGCAAGACACTTAACCATTGCTTTGTCCCTCGGATGGGACGTAAAGTCGTTGGTCCCTTATGTTGTGTAAGGCATATAGAAGAACCCAGTGCACTTATCAAAAGGAGAAGGGGCTGTGGCTGCTGTATGCGCCATAGCACCTTCTGAACCCTTTTAAGGTGCTACACAGTTGGGTCTCAGAATTCATCAGTCACTGTAATAAAACCTATCTTTCTGAAAGTTTGTATATACTCATCGCCTTGAGTACCTTGTTTGGCAGATAAGTGCACTATAAAACTTTGCCTTGGATCGGACGAGTTGGTCTATAAAAAGCGTTTGAAACCGTTTGTTATGAAATGCATATGGTTAGACAGATGTTTTAAAAGTAGAATATAATGATCCACATAAGTATCACTCAAAATTGCACGGTTTTCAAAAACTTGACTCCCATAAATGGCCGACCGTGTTAGTCGTCGAGGTAAAAAGAATACCACGCTATTTCAAGGCATATTTGTGTAGATCATTGTATTCTACTTTTACAAAGTCTTTCTACCATATGCATTTTAAAACAAACGGTTACAGAACGCTTTTCAAAGACCAACTCGACCGATCCAAGGCAACATATTCCTTTAAAGAGTGTGATTTTGATTGAGTTTTTTTTTTGAAGGTGGTGGAATTTGAAGGTTTCAGTACTGAAGATTGAGTCTCCAATCACAGTTACTCCCAAGGTAACGTGCCAGGAAGCTATTAACATCATGAAGAGGGAAGGATTCGACCAGCTCCCTGTCGTTAATGAATCTGGGTAAGTCATTCGAAAAGAAAATTATATAGAAGAAGAATCCACAGATTTGCATTAAACTTACACGGTTTGAAGATAATGATGGTAGAAATCTTACCTTAAAGTCATAAAATGTATCTTGCTGAGGTGCTAGTGTTTTTTTTTAAATGAGTTTAAAACTAATTCAGAAAAATAATTTGTTGTCCAAACAATGATTTTAGCATGTACAACAGACTTACGAGACTGGCCTGAAAACATTGGTCTGTGGTTTAAGCTTGGGCGATATCACGATAATTATCGAATATCGCGATATTAATTTGGACACGATTTCGATATCGGATGGATTTGGTTTTAATCGAAATATCGATATATCGCGATGTATCGATATATCGATTAAATATCGCAATGTATTTGCTAGCTGAGACATCTTGCACCCTATAGGTTTGGAGTAAAACCAGAAGAATAGGTCATTAGAACACCTCTCTTACGCTAGGACTGTCTCTTCTACAACTTTCACTTGGAGTTTTAAGACTGATGATGTCAAATTTCATTAATCGCGATTATATCGAATATCGCAATATATTGTCGGCGATATATCGTGAATAAAATAAAATCGATATCGCCCAAGCTTACTGTGGTTTTGACCCTCTTTCTCAAAAACTTGACAACCGATGAAGCTGAAACTTCTACAGGTAAACTATATTACATACATCTTCATTCACAGTGTGTGGAAATTCTCCAAAAACTTGATTTACAAAAGTTATCAAAACCCTTTAAGATAGTCAAAGTTAATAACAACTTGGTACAAACATGTAGAACAACAAGTGCTCACCTCTCACCAAGGTGACCCTGGTTCGATACCCGGCCAGGGCCATGTGAGTTTAGTTGTGCATTGGTTCTCTGCTGTGCCATGAAGGTTTTCAAGATCATTCGGTTTTCCTCCCTCCAGAAAAAAATCAAACACTTTAGATCTCTGGCTGTCCTCTGTGGTCATAATGGGTCGATGTGGCTGACTGCCAAAAGCACCCTTGCATGCCTGCTTCTCGAACACGGTGTATCCGCATCCTTTGCAATTCAGCTCTCAGCTGCGAGTAAGGTTAATTAGCCTCCCAAATTGTTATTACAAGACTAATTTCTGATTGATGATGATTATTTTTCCAGGGTTGTTGAAGGTGTAGTGACCTTGGGAAGTCTAATGTCCCATATGCTTGCAGGACGTGTTAAACCATCAACCCTAGTGGAAGGTGTACTCTACAAGCAGTTTCAGAAGGTAACACGATTATTTTTGTAAAATCAAGCTTCAAACAAAACAAAATACATGTATGTTGCTTTAGAAAATGTTGCTATTCATTGATTACCTCTTGCTTTTTTTCCATTGTGCTTTCTGACTATCTCTCTATTCATGTTTTTCCACTTCACTGCTTACGAGTATGTTATACTCTGTTCATGTTTGTTGTTCTGTCATTTAGCCTTCGAGAAAGACTGCTATGGTCGAAACGTCGGGCCATTTACTATTTTTTGCATTTAAAATTTCTAATAATTTCTTTTTTAGGATACCAGTTACAAATGGTACATGTGGAATTCTATTTTGGCTGGTAACCTTATTCTGGGAAGCATATGTTTATTGTGATTAAAAGGCAGTGGACACTATTGGTAATTTTACTCAAAATAATTATTAGCATAAAACCTTTCTTGGTGACGAGTAATGGGGAGAGGTTGATGGTATAAAACATTGTGAGAAACGGCTCCCTCTGAAGTGACGTAGTTTTCGAGAAAGAAGTAATTTTCCACGAATTTGATTTCAAGACCTCAAGTTTAGAACTTGAGGTCTCGAAATCAACCATCTAAACGCACAGAACTTTGTGTGACAAGGGTTATTTTTTATTGCATTATTCTCTCGCAAGTTCGATGACCAATTGAGCTCAAATTTTCAAAGGTTTGTTATTTTATGCATCCGTTGAATAAACACCAACTGTGAAGACTAGTCTTTGACAGATACCAATGTGTCCACTGCCTTTAAGCGGCTCTTTGAAAGTGGGGCCAGGAATCAACACTGCACTGAGACAAAACACAAAAATACAAAAAATAAAAGAATTTATAACAAATTAACTTTAGTTTTTGAATTTGTGTTTAATGTTTAATCATCTTTAGCCATTCAATTTGTAGAGTTGTTGAGAGTCTCAGTAGTTTATTAAAACAGTTAAAGGAACATAACAGAATTACATTATGGTCTAATGATGATGACACATGTAGTAGAAAACATCTCTTGAAATATTTCTGTTAAAATTCCATTTTTATGAGAAATAAATAAAACTGATATCCACTTTGGAGGTTAAAGCTCAGTTAGCGATTTATTTATTCTTTGTCTGAATTGTTGTCATGCAAAATGTGTATTTGTTTTTTTCACGAATTTCTTGTGACCAGATGGCCGAACTATCTCAAACTTCTACAGTTTATGTATATGGTGGATTTCGTAAAGTACTAACACTGTCAGCACCTATTTTGTTAGCAAACACCAATTCTGTAATCTTCTTTTAAATATGCTACCCAAACAGAAAAATGTGACAGACTTGTGACCTTTAACATTTTAGGTGACCCTTGACAACACACTTGGCCAGCTTTCCAGGATCTTGGATCATGACCATTTTGTGCTCATCACACACAGTCAAAAGTTATGTAAGTATGTATGTAAACACTTTCGCTTAAAGGGTCTGGGTACTTTTTGAATGTCTCAAAACACAAATGTCAACAGATTGTCTTTAACCTACATGGTTTATAGAATGGTAGAACACACCTCTGAAAATATTGCTTGCGGAGGTGTGGTAGTTTTTAAAAATCTATGAAAACAATTTCTATAAATATTTCTGCCTGTACAACGGATTTACTTGACTCTCATGAAAACATTGCCCTGTGATTTTCACTTTATTTTATTTTTTTTAAATTGACCACTAATGAAGCTGAAACTTCAGGTCAACTAAAGCGATTGCCTCCATGCCCCCTTATCATTGACTTTGTGCCCTTGAAATGCTCAAGTAGAAATTAACAATTGCTTCTTTTTTGTAGCCGTCTTTATACCAGCACATTGTATCTTTGTAAAATGCGCTTTATAAGTCCTATTTTTTATAATTATTGAGATGAAATTCAACGCCTGACTGAATTATTTTTGTTGTTCTCATTTTAAGACTCAGGTGAGGAGGGTTATACATCTAAAGAGGTGATCGTCGGCATCGCTACACGCATTGATCTATTGAACCATGTCACTAACCACCAGCAGCCTGCTATGTAAATCAAGGTGATTATAGATTTGCACATGGCGTCATCGACTGCCATATTTGATGATAAACATTGGAAAAGTGCATGCGCTGCGCACGACTCTCAGCCAATGATCACGCGTGCACGTTTCATCAAAGATGGTGGCAAACGACGCCATGTGCAATTCACCTTTTGGCATTGCTGTCTCTAGTGACACCAACAGCAATCTACTTTCATTCATTCATTCCTTTTATTTTTACCACACACAAGGAAAAGTGATATAATTTACATTAAATTATATTATAATGATTTAGGAAGACATAAGTACAATAGGATTTTGTGTGAGGATGGAGCTCAGGTCCCCAAAAAGGCACTGAGGTCGATTTCACAAAGATAGTCCTAAATTGTGACAAGTCCTAGAACTCTAGTAGGGGCTATAATTACAAACTTAAGGCCAGTCCTAAAGTTAGTACCAGTAACTCGTCCCTACTCGAGAAAAGATTTGTCTTATTAAAGGAAAGGTACACGTTAGGTAACTACTCAAAACAGATATTAACTTAAAAACTGACTTGGTAACGATGCATTGAAGAGCTGCTGATAGCATAACACGTTGTGAGAAACAGCTCCCTCTGAAGTAGCATAGATTTTGAAGTAGAGGTAATTTCTCACTAAAATAATAAAAGACTTCTAGCTAGAAGTCTTTGATTCCTATCTGAAAGCACACAAACTCGTCCAACAAGGGTGTTTCCCCTTTCTTCATTTTCTCTCAACTCCGATGACCAACCGAGCTCAAATTTTCACAGGTTTGTTATTTGATGCATATGTTGAGATACATACACCAAGTGAGAACACTGGTCTCTGACAACTACGAATAGTGTACCTTCCCTTTAAGACTCTTTGTGAAATCCACCCCTGGACACCTTTGATCAGTCATCATGGGCTGCATGGTTCCTATAAATCCGAGAATTAATTTCATCAAACATTATTGCCTTTTTGGAAACACTTTATTTTTGTCAGAAAGTTCGACTACCATAACTTTAGGTAAAAGTATACATGTATTGATTGTTTGGTAGTCACAACTGCAGCTTTCAAGAGTTAGTTTTATTGTATGCATCTATATTTAAACAGGATTGAAACAAAGGTACGGTTCCAAAAACCAAGGTATACTTTGCCTTTAAAGGCAGTGGACACTATTGGTAATTACTCAAAATAATAAACTCTTTCTTGGTGACGAGTAATGGGGAGAGGTTGATTGTATAAAACATTGTGAGAAACGGCTCCCTCTGAAGTGCCATAGTTTTCGAGAAAGAAGTAACTTTCTACGAATTTGATTTCAAAATTTAGAACTTGAGGTTACGAAATCAACCGTCTTAACGCACACAACTTTGTGTGACAAAGGTGTTTTTTTCTCTGATTATTATTTCGCAACTTTGATGACCAATTGAGCTCAAATTTTCAAAGGTTTGTTATTTTATGCATCCGTTGAATAAACACCAACTGTGAAGACTAGTCTTTGACAATAACCAATTGGAAACTTTAGACTATCTGCCAATCACCAAGAGAGGGCGCTCTTCACCAGGTAATGTCAACAACTTAGGAATAGGAGAAGCATGTGTCAGCACGCTCTGTATACGAACAGTGCAAAAATTACATTATGAACTGAATTAGTTTTGTCTGTACCTTGATGAAAACACGACATCAACAGAAAGAGAGAGTAAGATTTTATCAGATTATGATATTATATATTTATTATTGTTATAGACTATGTGACCTGTGACATCACATGTTTACAAAAGAGCCACAGAGCCTGGACTTCCTGCAGGCACGATAAGTACACAGCCTAATGGAAGAAATCATAAAATCTTATATTTTATGGAGATTGCACTGTCTAATTCTTATCAACTTTTGATATGACGAAAGGGGCACAACAAAACTTCCCTTATGACCTGTGCAGTATTGTGCCTGCCAGAATACTGAAAGAGTTAGAGTGTACAAGGTCACACACTTAACAAAGTTCACATGGTCTATACATTAGATCATTAACTGTTCCTTTACAATCCTAAAATTCGTATTCAGATGCTACATGTATTTGTTAGACTTCATGGTTCCTCACCAACTTGTTTTTCCTTTGTTTATTTATTTACATTATTCCGCATATTGAATGGAACTTATATTATTACTTCTGTTTGAGCATGGTAACATTAATTGTCACCTGGCATTGGCATTATTATTAAACTCTTGATCCTTAATTGAGTTGTGGTTATTGTTGTCTTTATTATTAGGCGTCCATTTCTATCTCTATAAACAAGACCTAGTTCCCAACATCTTCACAGAGTCACAGCCACTATCGCAAATCGAATTAGGTTGATACCTCGCCATGCATGCCTAAAAAAATAGATGGTTCATTTGGAACGGTGTTTGGTGGTACCTTTTTGATGGGCATTTGCTGTGCTTGACTACTTATTTAATGTTACAAAATTATTCAATATTCATACAGATGTTGTGAATTAAAGACAATGGACACTATTGGTAATTGTCAAAGACTAGTCTTCAATGCATAAAATAACAAACCTGTGAAAATTTGAGCTCAATTGGTCGTTGAAGTTGCGAGATATTTATAAAAGAAAAGAAAAAAACACCCTTGTCCATGTTGTCACACGAAGTTGTGTGCTTTCAGATGCTTGATTTCGAGACCTCAAGGTCTCGAAATCAAATTTGTGGAAAATTACTTCTTTCTCGAAAACTATGTTACTTCAGAGGGAGCCGTTTCTCACAATGTTTTATACTATCAACGGCTCTCCATTGCTTGTAACCAAGTAAGTTTTTATGCTTATAATTATTTTGAGTAATTACCAATAGTGCCTTTAATTCAACATCTCTGCCAACTTCCAATTATTTACAACTATCCATTCTATGATTGGTTGCTTTGTTTCCAACTTATTCATCACTTTTGTTGAATATTTGTGTAAAGCATGGAGGTAGGATTAGGGCCTAAGTGAACTGTTGACAAAGTGTGGCTAACTTTTTTTTGTTTGTGCATATCGCCTGCCATTGTAGTTTTCCCAACTTTGTTTAGCCTCTTGTCAAGGCATTCGTTGCTTGGGGAGCCGCGATATCAAGCAACTGGGCTGCAGCCGCTCTGCTGTTAACACCACAAAGGCCTTGACAATAGGCTAAACCTTGTTTGGCAAAAAACTTGGACTCGTTTAGAGAGGGCGCTGTTCGACATTAATCAGCTCATTACAACACCGGCACGGCGGACGGCAGTGAATTTTTTTTCCTCTACGTTTTATCTGTTTGATTGTTTGTTGCTGGTGTTTGTTTTTATCTCTTGGTAAGTTTGAGGGTACTTTTTATGTTAATGACAATAATCATATTTGTGTATAGCGTTGATATCTAGAAAACCTCTTTGCTGCTCCAGTCCTAAAAAAATAAATTAAAAAGGCCCAACCCACCTCACCTACTCCTGCTGTCCTCTGCAGTCTGCATGTGATCCGCATCCGCAAGGGAAAATTAGTCAAGTCATGTGTTGCTCTTGGCATATAATGTACTTGATGGTTAGGTAGAAGGTTACACTACTATGTATAGTATGTTTATTGCTCCATTGTCTTTGCTCTATATGCTCCATGACTACATCTTTACCATGCATGGAGGATACTGTTCACGCACGAATGATAGACCCAATAACTGGGGCGCTTTATTTTAAAGCCTCGGCCTGTATTTTGTATGTACTCCTTTTTCCGAAATGTTGTCATTATCATTATCGGTCATGACCGATTTTCGATAGTGACAGTTCGAAAAAAGAAGTACATACAGCGCCCCAGTTAGTGGGTCTAGCTAATGATAGGGAGAGAAACAGGGTCCCTCCTGCCCTGCTTGTACATCTAGAAACTGAGGCTCCCCCCGTGAGCCTTATTTATAGGGTCTAATATTTTGGACCTTCTTATAATTTAACTTAAATTAAGGAGGCCCAAAATATTAGATACATGTATTTAAAGGCAGTGGACACTTTGGTAATTACTCAAAATAATTATTATCATAAAACCTTACTTGATTACGAGTAATGGGGAGAAGTTGATAGTACAAAACATTTTGAGAAACGGCTCCCTCTGAGAAAGAAGTAATTTTCCACGAATTTGATCTTGACTCGAGACCTCAGATTTAGAATTTTGAGGTCACGAAATCAAGCATCAGAAAGCACACAACTTCGTGTGACAATGATGTTTTTTCTTTCATTATTATTTTGCAACTTCGGCGACCGATTGAGCTTAATTTTTCACAGGTTTGTTATTTTATGCATATGTTGAGATTATTAATTATATTACGTACACCAACTGTGAAGACTAGTCTTTGACAATTACCAATAGTGTCCACTGTCTTTAACGCTGTACGTTTTTTAAATCGGCGTCGATAGATGAAAGTGTTACGACAGTTAGCCACCAATAACTGAAGTTTCATTTGAACTACACAACCAAAACTTTCCCCACACACTCAATATAATTCATAATGCTTGCATTGCCTTTTTGTGGAGTGAAATTAAAAAACCATCTTCAAAATAGGCAATTTTCTGCTCGGCACTCACAGTTGTGTTTCTGCTGCATTGCCCGTTTTTTGACTTCTCAATTATGCTCAACGCTTTATATTTTTGGTCACCAAGCGCTGTACACGCGGGCACCAGTCTACTAGACCAACGAACTGCCGAGCCGCGGCCGAGTCGGACTAAATCGTTCCGTGAAAGGGGTGTTACAAGGCAGTGCGGCAGTGCGTGCAAGCTATGCGTGAACGGCGGGTATTGTAAACGGACAGCGCCCACGCACTGCCGCACTGCCCTGTAACACCCGTCACATAAATAGTTTAGTCCGACTCGGCCACGGCTCGGCACAAAGGCAATGACCAGGGGGCACCAAGGCAATCGCCTTCATTGCCTCTATGAAGTATCAGTCTTGCTAATAATAATATAATGTCCTTAATTGTTTCCTGCCTAGGTAACATCACAGAATCAGAAAAGTGTCATGGATGAATGAACAATCTTTGAAGTCACTGACTGTGTTATCTAACCAGATTTTTAACAAGAGCTAACAGTTACACCATGTGGCCTTTCACCAAGAGTGGTAGTGCTGGCATTCCACCAGGAACCGGTCTGTATCCTGTTGGGTGCATGGACATCATGTCAGACAGTAGTTTGTCAGGGTAATTTTTATTTTATTATTTCAAGCCCTTTTCACAATACTATATAGACGATGTGACCTCTGACGTCACTCAAAAACCATAACATGATTCGCGCGCATACTGCCGGGCAAAACCTTTGTGTTTTGGCAGCCAGCTAGAAAGTGTATGCAATCTTGCCATGACTATGCGTCTTTTTGCCCGGCGAAACATGATGCTTACAGTGTTTGTCAATAGAGGGCGGTTTGACTGTAAACATAGGTCACATCGTCTATTCCACAACGGTCAACCTTTTCACACTATGATGGCTTTACCCTTGTACAAGGACCAGGGCCTTGGTACAAGGACCAGGGCTCAATTTCATATAGGGGTCATTTCGTGTCAAATCACCCAATGGGTTAAACCCTACCCCCTTCAAAGTTGCTCAAGTTTGGTTTATGGGGTAATCGTGGCCCAACAAGCTCAAATTTCAGCTCCAACCAATAAACAGGTTTACGCACTTTTCGGATGGAGCTGAAATTTTAAATTTGAGCTTGTTGAGCCACGATTACCCCTAAACTAAATTTGAGCAAATTTGAAGAGGGTAGGGTTTAAAATTGCCTTTTTTTGGGGGGGGGGGGGTGATTTGACTAGGAATGACCCATAGAGGTGATGAAGCAGAAAATATAAAAAATAACAATTCTGCTAAGCACGAGCAGAAAGGAGCAGGATAACTGTCACAATGTAGCATGGTAGTTTGGCGGGTCACCTTAATCTGGGAAGCATAACTTTGCTGTGCTTGTCTACAATTTTTTTGCTTAAGCAGCACTATGATGAAATTGGTCCCTAGTGTAGAGGTAGGCGTTAAAGACACTGGACACTATTGGTAATTGTCAAAGACCAGTCTTATCACTTGGTGTATCTCAACGTAATATGCACAAAATAACAAACCTGTGAAAATTTGAACTCAATTGGTCGTTGAAGTTGCGAGATAATAATGGAAGAAAAAACACCCTTGTCACACGAAGTTGTGTGTTTTCAGATGCTTGATTTCGAGACCTCAAAATCAAATTTTGTGGTCTCAAATTCAAATTCGTGGAAAATTACCTCTTTCTCAAAAACTACGACAGTTACTTCAGAGGGAAGCCGTTTCTCACAATGTTTTATACTATCAACCTCTTCCCATTACTTGTTAACTTAGTTTTATGCTAATAATTATTTTGAGTGATTACCAATAGTGTCCACTGCCTTAAAAACACGGGGGTATTGTTGAAATGTGGAACCAAACAATGTGGAATGTGGACACAGTTTGAATATGCGCCATGGCAACCGTCAGGGTATGAACATTCCCGGGGCTTGGCTTCCCCAGGGTTGTTGGTTGGTAAGCAATTAGTCATTTTGGTTGGTTAGTGACAGCTAACTTTATTTTTCTCCTATATTTATTTCATTATTTTTTGCAGAACCTTCCTCCGATTATTTTATCCAACGAATAAACAAAACAAAAATCCCTCAAACTTTCCACCCTGGCTCCCGAGCAAGGAATATGCAAGAGGGTACATTGACTACACAGGATTCAAAAACTCAAGAGCATCATTTACTGCAGCAATTCTCAATTACTTGACAGGTAAGAAATATCAAACAACTGTTTTTAAGAGATGACAGGATTTGTTGAGACTATTAAGACACCATTCATTCTACCAAAAAGATTGTTTTTTAAAGTGCACAGAGATTTGAGTTCTCCATTTTAAACAGGAAATTCGTTTTTTTAACCCCCACGATAAAAAAATTACCAAACATATTAATTATGCTTATTTGTAATTGTATTTTTCACTCATTGTATACATGTATCTTATTGTTCTCTTATGCGCTTTAGACGTTTTACAAATGTCTTTATTATTATTGTTATTACAGAAGACTTCAAGATCCCTGCAACTTGGAATGCCCCACTTGCCAAGTCGGAGTCTCCTTTTCCAGTTTTAATATTCTCCCACGGTCTGTCAGGATGCAGAACGACGTACTCCACAGTATGTCTTGAAATGGCCTCCCATGGTTTCATTGTTGGTGCTGTTGAACACAGGTTAGAGGTTGATGCTTAGGTTTGGCTTCTGGCCCCAATTTCATAGAGCTGCTTAAGCACACAAACGTTGCTAAGCACAACAAACTTATGCTTACCAGAATGAGGTTACCAGCCAAACAACCATGTTAAATGTGAATCTTATGACGGGTATTCTGCTCTTTTTTGCTTAGCAGCTCTATGCAATTGGGCTCAGCATAAAGCCTGTAAGCAAAAAATCTTACTTTTAAAGCGCAGAAAATCTTGCTTTACAGAAACTGGTGGCCAGCCAAATTCCATTTACTACAACTGATGCCCCTCTCATTTTTGTTTGGCAAAGAAATTTTACCCCATTACTTGAAAGTGAACTGTTCCCAAAATGCTTTATACTAGTGAAAGCTGCCGTAGGCGTACCAAAAGTTGTTATATTGCCAATAATTTTCGGAGGTATTACCAAACGTACCCTTTCCCTATAACAACTGGATAGGCTGTGATGGTAGAAATTTCATTAAGATATTTTGTTCTGTGTTATTTCAGAGATAAGTCTGCTTGTACAACTTACATCATCAAAGAAGTGTCGGAAGAAAATGAGGAAGGCTGTAAAGCACCCTCTAGAGGCAGAATACAGGAATGGATACCTATTCTCCTCGTGGAAGGAGATGATTTCGAGATCAGGAACAATCAGGTGACTAAAAATCATTCGGGAAAAATCAAACACTTTCGATCTTGGCTGTGCTCCGTGGTCATAATGGGTTGATGTGTTTGCATACCTGCTTCTCGAACACAATGTAGCCGCGCCCTTCGCAATTCAGCTCTTAGCTGCGAGTAAGGATGATTAGCCCCCCAAATTATTATTATTTAATTATTATATTTTATTATTATTAATATTAAAACAGAGACAAGGTTTCAGACCTGTCTCTACCTTATTATTGTGCATACCCAATAACCATAGTCTGTTCCCCTGTGGCTATCCTGTCAATACACAGTTGGGCTCTGGCATGTCTGGGGGTCAATTCAGTAAAATCTCACGCATAGCTGGCCTCTGAACTTGGCATCTCTGTTTGATTGGTTGAGAGGGAAAAATCAATAATTCAATGGCTGCCTTTTGCTTTTTTATTTTTCCTCAGCATGTTGTTTCCTCTTTAGGCCAAACAAAAATTTAAAAAAAGTTGATCTTCCCCGCCCGCATCCTTTTTTGGAACACGTGCAACCGTCTGTTTCATAAAATAATATTAGTGAATGCCTATACCAGCAAATCTTTTTAGTGTAATCCGACCCTCTTAATAGTGTTAACACAGGTCCTCATGCAACAAATAGGTTTAAAAAAGTGTGCGATGGGTTCAAACTGAAGAATTGGTGGCCTGTTTGATTTGAAATACTAAGTGGCCATCTTGAACAAAAATAATAAATAATAAATAAAAAGGCCCTCATCCTCCTCTTTTTTGAAAAATCCGGACGATCAACTGATATTTTTTTTATTTGGCCTTATCTTATCCTTTGAAGCTTCATAGATGTGGTTTCTGAATAGTGTGACATATGTGCCAAGTCACAATTGCTTGTCTTTTAATATAAGAAATGCATTTATAAATTTGTCATAATCTTTAAAGGTGGAAAAATATTTTCAATTTGATTTAATTGTTTGTGTTTTTCTTTCTTTCCAAGCTCAATACTAGAGCTGCAGAGTGTATTCGTGCATTGGACTTACTAATCAGGATGAATAGCGGTGAACGAGTAGTCAACTCACTCGATGATCAGTTTGATGCAACCATGTTTAAGGTAACATTTCTAGGGCGAATAAGAGTAGCTATAAATATAAATACATGTATGTATGGGGTGTCGTGGCGAGCAGTTTAGAGCACCGAATTCAAGCTCTGCTGATTCTGTTCAGCGGAGTGAGGGTCCCAATCCCGGTCGTGACACTTATGTCTAAGATGATTGACTTGTACATAAGAGTAATATAGTAACACTGGGTTCTTATACCTTAACACACCCCTTGCATGCCTAGGGGCGTATTAAAGCGCATAGCAGGGGCCACAGCTGGCTTGTGCGTAAAGCGCTCGCCTCTCACCAAGGTGACCCTGGTTGGGTACCTAGCCAGGGCCATATGTGAGTTGAGTTGTGTGCTGGTTTTCTGCTGTGCCACAAGGGTTTTCCAGAACATCCGGTTTTCCCCCCTTAGGAAAAATCAAACACTTTCGATCTCAGGCTGTGCTCCGTGGTCATAATGGGTTGATGTGGCTGGCTGCCAAAGGCGCCCTTTCTAGCCGCCCAAATTATCATTGTTATTTAAGGGAGACCGACAACATAGGCCTACATAGCCCAGTTGGTAGAGCGCCGGCACGTTAATCAGGACGTCTAGTCTCGTTAAAATCTCAGACTAGTAAATCTTTCTTTGTTCAACCAAAAGTTAGTATTCTTTTGAGTTACATTTTTTTGTTTACCCCTTTCTTTTTTTTGTGCTTCTTGACTCTCTCTCTATTCATGTATTTCCACTTTACTGCATATGTTACACTTAGTTACCTGTTCATGTTTGTTGCGATGAGTTGTTATTAAGGGAATCAATGTGTGGTAAAGAAGTTTTCAACTAGTGGTTTAATCCCAACGAGGCCTGGTTCTTGATAATTTCACCGAGACAAAGTCGAGGTAAGTTATCAAGAACCAGGCCTCGGCGGGTTTAAACCACTACTTGAAAACCGATTCAACACACTTTGATTCACATTCATAAATACCTTTTTGGTCAAAAAACATCAACACTTTTGGTAAAAAAGTAACATAAATGCAAAAGTTATAATAGTTCAATGATTTCTTTCAACACAACACCCCTCCAGCTATGAAATGGTAAGGCCCTCCGCCGCCCTCAGGTAAACAACTCCTTATAAGGGAATGCTGTGGGCGTCGCGCGTATCGCGTGATTTGGCACAACATTGCTCTCGACCAATAGGAATGAAGAAATTGTCTTATAAGCACAGGTGCAAGCAGGCGTGTCACGCCCATGTTTCAACTCTTTTTACTGGTCATAAACAAAGGTTTATACACACCCACGTGACGCGCTCTCCACCAATAGGAATAGCGAAACTGTCTGAGGTGTTTATGAATTAGCCTTCAAGAACAACTCTGCTAGGGTCAAAATGTCAGGCCATTAACTACTTTTTGCAAATTACGTTTGAATGATAAATATTTTGTATTGTTGCAGAACGTGATGAACGTCGACAAGGTTGGGATTTGTGGGCATTCATTTGGAGCTGCGACATCTATACTCACTTTAGCAAAAGACAAACGATTCAAGTAAGTGTAAACAAAATGCAGTTGATTAAATGCATGTGCATTATAATCGGTTTTCAGTTTGATATATACAATTTTGCTGCCTGTGCATTTTTGATGAATTTTAATGAGTTTTTCATAAAGTGTATATTTGTAATTGAATATTTTTTATGTCATTTGAAATAGACAGAATTGTTTTGTACTTAATTTGCGTCATCTTTGTAGGTTTATCTGCACTTCTGGGTTATCTACAGTCTTGTTCTGTTGTCCTATTCTATTTCATTAGTTCTTTCAACGCACTGTATGTGTGCGGCTTGGAAATTAAATAAACAACTAATCAATTTGTTAAATAATTGTTCAGGTGTGGGGTAGCATTGGATGCATGGCTGTTCCCTGTGGATAAAACAAGTTATGCCGATATTGAACAACCTGTGCTGTTAATAAACACTGAGAAGTTTCATTGGCCGGCAAACATCGCCAAAATGATCAGACTGGTGCCTGACTTCAACCAACCCACCGATGATAGGAGAATGATAACGATAAGGTAAGGTACAAGACTGGCAAAGTCTCTAAAATGAACCACTTATTTACATTGTATAGTCATGTTTTTCATATAAACAGATGACTAGGGGGATAAAAGGTTGTGCGCATATGCACATTTAAAGTTGTTTTATTGGTAAAGTGTAATATCATTCTTATTACTAGCGGCCATGACACCCGTCTGCTGGTGGCAGTTGATTTGGGTTGATAGCCAAAATCGATTAAAGACACTGGACACTATTGGTAATTGTCAAAGATCAGTCTTCTCACTTGGTGTATCTCAACATATGCATAAAATAACAAACCTGTGAAAATTTGAGCTCGATTGGTTGTCGGAGTTGCGAGATACTATGAAAGGAAAAAACACCCTTGTCCCCTGCTTGTGCTTTCAGATGCTTGATTTCGAGACTTCAAATTTTAAATCTGAGGTTACTTCAGAGGGAGGTCTTTCTCACAATGTTTTATACTATCATTATTAACCTCAACCCATTATTCATTACCAAGTACGGTTTTATGCTAATAATTATTTTGTGTAATTACCGATAGTGTCCACTGCCTTTAAGTGTACCCCTCACCTTGAAGTGGCCGTCTAACCATGTGATGCTAGGTGATCTTTCATCAAAATAAAAAAAAAGTTAAATAAAATCAAGTGATGTTTTCTCCTGAATCCCCATCCGTGACACTTGTGTCCTTAAGCAAGACAATTAAACCATTGCTTCGTCCTTTGTCCCATGTGTTTTGTGACGCATGTAAAAGAACCCAGTGCCCTTATTGAAAAATAGAAGGGGTTTGCCCCGGTGTTCCTGGCTGTGGCTGCTGTATGCGCTGTAGCACCTTGTAAACTCTTATAAAGTGCTACATAATTGGGTCTCAGAATTCTTAACTTCAATAACCATCTTTCTGTATATACTAAGCGCCTTGAGTACCTTGTTTGGTGGATATGTGCACTATACAGGTATAAGACTTTGATATTAAGTTTATCACTAAAAATAAAATCTTCACTTTTTAAATCTTTAACAGGGGAACTGTTCACCAGAGTCAGACTGACTTCACCCTTTTGTTCCGATCCTCGATGTCCAAATGGATGGGGTTTGCAGGAACGCTGGATCCCAAGCTGGGCATGGAGATCAATCTAAACGCTACGGTTGCCTTTCTCTCTGCTAAACTTGGTGAGTGTTTTTCCAATCTTTTGTTTGTTTAGATGATCTTAAAGCCAGTGGACACTATTGGTAAATGTAAAAGACCAGTCTTCTCACTTGCTGATAAAATAACAAACCTGTGAAAATTTGAACTCGATTGGTCATCGGAGTTGTGAGATAACTATAAAAGAAAAAAACACCCTTGTCACACGAAGTTGTGTGCTTTCAGATGCTTGATTTCGAGACCTCAAATTCTAAACTTGAGGTCTCGAAATCAAATTCGTGGAAAATTACTTCTTTCTCGAAAACTACTCCACTTCAGAGGGAGCCGTTTCTCACAATGTTTTGTACTATCAACCTCTATCCATTACTCGTTAGCAAGTGAGGTTTTATGCTGATAATTATTTTGAGTAATTACCAATAGTGGCCACTGCCATTAAATGGAATTTGCAGTAACGCCTTGTGTGTATCTGCTTGCTAGGTAGATTATGTTCTTTTGAGAACTTGTCTTGCTTTTATATGCTACTACCACGGAGTAGATTTTCAGAATTCGGGAGACTTCTCTATTTCTGCTAAGCAATATAAACTATTTCTGTGCTTAGGTTTTATGCTTACCTGCTTTTTTTAAATTGGGCCCAGGGCACTTATGTAAATGACCAATGGCCAATTTCATGGCTCTGCTTACCGTAAGTAGAGAATCGGCGCTTACGGAAGCAGGGAATTATGTGCTTACGGCAAGCGTATTTCACGAGTTAGAAGAGATTTTTTACTTCTGCACGTGTGTACTCCACGTTACTAGACATTCTACGCTTACAAGGCTAGCGCAGAAATTTGGCGCTTGCACGTAAGCGGGGAATTGTGATCGAAAGATAATGATATTATTTGTTTTTCTTTTGTCCATTTTAGGGCTGCCATACAACAAGGACTATGACAAGATCCTACTGGGTGAAAATAAACACATCATAGTCGGCACCAACATCAAGCTTGACCCAGACAAGGTATTAGAAACTCAGGCTAGTCTATAAAAACAATCAACATTTCTAGATTGAAAGGCAGTGGACACTAATGGTAATTACCCAGACCAAACCTCTGCTCATGGATATCCTCCCACAATTGGCCAGGCTCTCGTCCACTTTTTCATTATAGTAGAAGTGGCGTCTATATGTGATAGGATATTATACAAATAATGAATGTTTGTGAGTGCAATGGTGCGAATATGTTCATGAGTTGAAAGATGGAATGTTCTATTCAACGAGGCGGAGCCGAGTTGAATGGATTATTTCATCTTTCAACGAATGAACAAATTTGAACTATTGCACGAATGAAAAACATTCATTATTTATATTATACACGTATAACATCTAAGTAGATCTTTGTAATTTTGATTGGAGATACAACTTTCAAAACAAACAAAGTGTAGGCCTACAAAATTTCTAATTGTGAAGTTACAACCGTTTCTTTTGGGTCGGCCTGTTTGACAATGTGCGTTCTGTACAGCTATTTTGAGACACGCAGTTGCCGAATGCTAGTATGTGCCTTGCATAGAGCTGTATAGCTCTATGGTGCCTTGTTACCAAAGATACGCGCACGCAGTCATGTTTTTTGCTCAGCGTGCAATAGTACTTTTTGGATGGAACGAAAAATGCACGCTGAGTGATGTAGCGTGCAACAGTACTTTTATTTGCTAACACGTGCGCACAATTCTCCAATCTGCCTGGGTGTTATATAATAGACAATGTTGAACTACAACTAGAACGCACACCTCTGTAGTTCAATTATGTCTAAGTTTTAGTATACCTACACTAGTCACTGGTCTGATGGTCTAAAATAGTTGACAAAAATTTCAGGCCACTGGTTTTTTAATCAACTGACAAACAAACTTGACTAATTAATCAGTTGGGTTCAATCGTTTTGTCATAAATTATTCTCAGTTACTATTAAGACAGGTGATGTGGAAAACTTTCTTGAAAAACAAATTTTAGTCGTCGGTGATTTTTTACAGTTCTTTCTTTGGTTTTTTTTCTCTCCAGGTTTTTCTGGACATGTTAAAATAATATCTGATATGTAATTAATTTAAACTAAATTGTAATAAATTTATATATTTTTGATGAGAAATTTGTATGTCTTATTATCATACATGATATAGTTTATATATTAAAGTAACCTTAACTTTTACAGGTCATGTTTTATTTTAGGTTTTTTAAATAATTTATTTTACTTTAATGTAAGATTTATTATTTCTGGAGGCATTGAATGGTACATTTTATGAGACCATAACTACTGTTTGTGTCATGTACACACTCCGCTTCAGAGCAAATTAGTGCGAGACTTTGGAATGCTAGGTGGCAGCAGATTTATCAGATAAATTTCCATTGTTTACGGTAGTTCTGAACATGCGCACATTTCTGCGTACAGTGGATTTACCTGATAAGTCTGCTGCCACCTAGCGTCCCATAAGTAAGATCCTGTAACTAATAATTTTCTTGTGTAAGTCATGTACGTAAGTGCAAAAAGAAAACCCTGAAGGAAAATAAACTGCCGAATTGTATAATGAAAAGGTTTGATTAGTAAGTAAATTATTTCAAGTTGAAGGAGTTTGGAGTTATTAACCTCATGTAGCATTTTGTTGTAGACAGGCGTCAATTAGTGTGATAAACCGAAAGTAAACTGGCTTTTCAATAATATAATAATAATAATAATAACCGTTTTTATATAGCGCTTTTCACACCCGGAGGCATCCCAAAGTGCTTCACATTATTATCCCTGGTCACTGGGCCTTAAATTGCTCCTTAAACCATCTCAGCTCCCTGGTGGGGAGTATGCAGCCTGTGCAACATTAATACGCACTACTCCGGTAATTTCATGGGTTGTTAAATCTGCAAGGTTCTTGATGAATTTGATTGACATGTTTGAAGTCAGAAATAGCTGTCAGTGGCTGTGGTTGTCAACAACAATACATCATACTCAAGATGATGGACTGTACTCTAAAAAAAAAAGTTCAGAAAAGCCAATCTTCATTTAATGTGGATCTTTTAAAGTGCTACTAATGTCATTCAGGCGTTAAATTTTGGTTCTAAAAAAAGGAAGCTCGGGGCGAGTGTTAGACAACTTGTCAAGTTCTGTATTGCCAAGTTTTGTTTTCCCCTTGCTCCTGGTAAAATTTAAATCGCGATTTGCCTTTTTCATGTTTTCGTCCATATCTTCTTCGATAAGCGATGTAAAACAATTTCCCATTGTTAGTAAAAACCATTTTCTTATTAACATAATTAACCAAATTCAACATTTTCTTTAACTTTTCAATTACTTCAAACAACTTCCATAATAAGTTGCATTGTTTTCAACAAATTCAACACAAAATTTGAATATGTGTACAATCGTAGCAATCTTATTTGTTTTGCATTTACATGTATGGTTTCCAGTTTTCCAACATAGCTAGTAAAAACTCCAGTAACCTTTCTTCATTGCAGGCTGATAATTCCCTGATCAGTGCATGCGTACCAAAGTACACAAACACGTGGTTATAAGGACATCCTCAAAAAGAAAGGTTGAGACTTTGTAAAAAAAATGTCCACTTTTTCCAGTGCATCAAGACCTATCTGCTGTTAAAATGCTCGCATCTTGCAAAGAAATTCACTAGGCCTATAGAACGGTTCCTAATTGGCTAACAGTGGAAACTTGTTAACAAATCAGTGTCTCAAACACACTGGTGACATCAATATCACACACAACATCCTCAAAATAGAGAGTTTGTGAAAAGATTGTTTGCAAGTGTATACCTACCCGCTTGTTATAATGGCAAATCTTGCTTGGAAAGTCACGGGTCTATTAAACAGTTCGTAATTGGCTCACTGGAACTTTTAGACCAATCAGTGTCGAAAGGCATTGATGACGTCAATCGCACGCTCAACAAAAGCCCGTCCAGAATTGTGTATTCTTCATACGAGCTTGTTGCCGACTCCGAGCTCCATTTGTAACAGCAGCCATGGCAACGTTTTCTTCGTGGTGTGGGTTGACAAATGTGCAGAAGATAACAATACTGATTTTCCTCCTTCAGTTGACACACTCGGGTAAGTACAGTATCTTAACCAATGTATTTCATAACGTGGTGGGGTTTAATTATCTTGCGAGTTCCAATGTACATTGATGTAGTTTCTCTTCGCCTGTTCTCTTCCTTGCTCTATGTTTAAAGATGCTATGTCAGATTTTTGGCCGATTCGACCCAAAAATGTTGATTTAAAATTCAATAGGTATTTTGATTGGGGTCGAGAAAGTTACAAGCTTTCATTTGAGCCATTGCTCGAAAAAGTCCGCCAATTATTAGTAGCAGTGAAATAAAGTGCTCGGGATCCCGACAATATATCACGTGACCAATTCTTATGTGTTTTATAAGAAACGTTTTTAAAAAATTCATGGTTCCTGACTATTAAAAGTAAAAGTTAAACTTTTTTTCGTTAGAGCGGGTGATACTCTTTAAAATACCATTCACTAAAAAAAACCTATTTTATAATGTTTGGGGCCAAAAATCTGACATAGCATCTTTGAAGCCATTGGACCATTTCGGTAAACAGTGTTGTCCAAGGCCCACACTTTGTGTACCACAACTTCTATATCAAATAACAAACCTGTGAAAATTAAGCCTCAATCGGTCTACGGAGTCGGGAGAAAACAACGGAAAAACCCACCTTTGTTTCCGCGCTTCGCCGTGTCATGACATGTGTTTAAAATAAATCCGTAGTTCTCGTTAACGAGAATTTATATTGTTTTGCTGTTTTCTCAAAAAGTAAAGCATTTTATGGAATAATATTTCAAGAGAAGTCTTTCACCATTGCCTTCTGTAAACCCTGTAAGTTATTTGTAAATCTGTGAACTTTTTTTTTTTTCTGAACCGAAAGGGTCCAATGGCTCTAAAGGCACTGGCCACCTTTGGTAATAGTCAAAAAACAGTAGAGGCCTATTCTCACTTGGTGTATATCGCAACATTAGGCCCTACAGTATGCATGAAATAACAATTAATCTGTGAACACTTGGACTCGATTGGTCATTAAGAGAATAATGAAAAGAGTGTGTTATACTATCAACAGCTCTCCAATGCTCGTTACCAAGTAAGTTTCTATACTAACAATTATTGTGAGTAATTACCAAAAGTTATGCCTTTAATTAACTGTGTCATTTCTTTGACATCAACTTTAACGAAATGTATAAAGATTGTTGTTAGTTTGTGTGGTATTGTTGTTCTAGAAGGGTGATTGAGAGCGTAATGATTACATATCAATTTCGAGCTTTCATAATAATTTGATTTCAAGCGAATAAAATTGTTTTTGAGCATTCAAAATAGTTTCGAGCGAAATTATTTCGCAATAAATTATTTCCGACTTTTGCAATACTTTTAGAGCTCTCGCAATGATTATTCTCAAGTATAGGTGAAATGAGATATTTTGAGTGTCAAAAATGATTTTGAGAGCATGAAATAAAATTAAAATACAATGATTTTGTTCGACCTTTTGGAGGGCTAAATGTATAGGGCTAAGAGGGCACACTTGTTTTTAGTGTTTCCAAGTTGATCCAACGGTCATATTTCAGGTACCAGCTCGATAGTCCGAATTAAGGTTCGATGGTCCGAAGATTCGTTTGTCCAAAGGTTTGTTAGTCTGAAGGTTCAATAGTCCGAAGGTTCGATAGTCCGAATTGACAATAAGGTCTGATAGTCCAAATTGACAATAAGGTTCGGTTCGATTCGGGCTATAAGAAATTTTCGTCGATTCGGACAACTGAAACCTTCGGACCAGTGAACCTTCGGACAACTGAAACCTTCGGACCAGTGAACCTTCGGATCAATGAGCTACGACTAATGAACCTTCGGACTATCGTATCAAATGTTCGGATTAATGAACCCTATTTCATTTTCGGACTAATGAATGTTATGGGAAATTTGTGCGTTCCGACTACAAACCTTCGGACTATTGAACCTTCGGACTAACGAACCCTCATACTATTAGGCGGACACCATAATTATTTTAAGGCCTATGTGGTTGCAAATACGTTTCTGTTTTATTTCATTTATTTTGTTATCAATTTCACTGTGGGTTCATCAATACTGTTTCTTAAATCAGAAATTGTTCACAACTTGTTTTTTTATTTACTTGTCCATCCTCGAGTGGTGTTCTAAATTGACTGGACAACACATTTTTTAAGGAGGGGGGGGGGCGGGGGAGCGTAGAGTCTTAGCACTTAATGGCGTGGGATCCATGAGCTAGCCTTGCTCATGGCAGTCGCAGTATTCGCTCCGAAAAGACGTCGCTGTAAACCCACCCGTATACCCTGTGCGTGGTGCGTGCGATCACACCGCATGACCAACCCGTATACACACTGTCACATCGTACGACTACTGTGCACACAAGCAATACGCACTCGTACCACTAACCTGACGGCCTCCGCATGCGGATAGTGTACGGGGGCATCGTGTCGTGATCGTGCGATTACGCACAGTGAATACGGGTGGGTTTTTATACAGCGGCGGTCTTTTTTCGGAGTGAATAATTCGACTGCCTTGAGCAAGGCTATCCATGAGCCTGCCTGTGGATGGGCCCATTTTTAACTCAAGAAAGGTGTTCCGTTAGGATATCACTCCTAAAATTAATAGCAATAAAAAATTAGGTTATAGTAGAAGGCATTTTTGAGAATCCTTTCACTTCGATGTAATTATAATAATGTGGTAATGGAAAATATATCAATATTTATCTCCAAAAATTTAAATCTGAGACTGGTTACTGTCAGAAACATTTCTTAGAATGCGTATTACACGGAAATGCTATCACATTTTGAAGTGAAATTTTCACAAAATGTATGTTGTATAATATCTACTTAAGGATTAAAGACACTAATTGGTCATTACTCAAAACAATTGTTAGCATAAAAGCTTACTTGGTAACAAGCAAAATGAAGGGCGGTTGATAGTACAAAACATTGTGAGAAACGGCTCCCTCTGAAGTAACATAGTTTTCGAGAAAGAAGTAATTTCTCATTGAAATAAGTGAATTTTATAAGAAACCTCATCAGCTGAGGTCTCGAATTCAAGGCATCTGAAACCACACAACTTTGCGTCAAGGGCGGGTGTTTTTTCTTCCATTATTATCTTGCAACTTCGACGACCAATTGAGTTCACAGGTTTGTTATGTTGTTCATATGTTGAGATATGCGTGAGTGAGATATGCGTGAGAAGACTGGTCTTTGACAATAGACCTTATGCATTGACGTCATCCAGCGGCCATCTTAGTGGAAAAACGGTGACGAAACAATCGAAACGCACAGATTTGTTCGCGCGCCGCACAGGATTGGCCAATGAATAACCTCCTTTTGACCTCTAGGTGAGGGCGCCCTACTGAAATGACGTCATGTGCATAAGGTCTATAGACCGATCCTTTAAGCTCCGCATTAAGACCAGCATGCACCGCATTCAACAGTTAGCGCTTGCACAATGCAATGGGTATTTGCAAAAAGGTCTCTGCTGCCACCTAGTCAAAAGTCTCCATTAATTTCACTTTACTTGACCGTTTTACAGATTGTGAATTCACATGTGCAGCGGAAAACTCGCTTTGTTCTCCAGAGTGTTCAGACCAGGACCCCGGTTACAATCGGACAAGATCGCAGTGTAGATGCGACCCATTGTGTCCACTGTATGGAGACTGTTGCGTGGACTACTGGACAAACTGCACTACGCTTCGCCAGTACATGCACAATGGGACCTCCAAATACCAAGGCTATATCGGATGTGTTGTTCCGTTAAAATTAACGATTGATCCACGCCCGTATTTCCAAAGTTACTACGTAGTTGATAAATGCCTTACTGATTGGCCCACAGGCACGGTAAAAGATAGATGTGAGAATATCACTTTGTATGGGCAGGAACGGTTCTTGGGTGTGTTTGTAACCGGTCCAGATGAAGTCACATTCAAGAACATATATTGCGCCCTCTGTCATGGGTTTGAGAGAAGCCAGCTGATTTCGTGGTCTATTAAACTGTGGCGCTGTAAACTCGTGCCAAACACGAACAAATGGGATTACAATTCATGTAAGGGTAATGATGTGGTACCACCAGCCTCCTTACAATTCAACCCGCATAGATGCTTCTCAACTGTGAGCTCATGCACCGAAAACAGTACCATGGAGCTGTGTTCACAGAAAACGGCAAGAATATTTAATCAGGCAACAGGGTTGGTCTATAAGAACATTGATTGTCTTGACTGTAACGGTCCATACAATGAAAACCATTTTTCGTGTAATATGCATGCGTTTCATCATTACCACACCCACATGGTTGAATCGAACCAGATGTTCACACTGCTGTTTGATTTTACGGAAGGGACTGTTCACTCAATTCACACGACAGGAATCTTCTCTAAGGAAACCACAGGTCCTTTTCTGTTGAGAAGAAATTGCAGCAACTGGCAGACACATGATCCGTTCCTAGATGCATGTGTTAATTTGTGTGATCCGTTACTACAACCCGGGGATGAGCAAGATCATCTTCAGTGTGAACGGGGTATCAATGATGCTATGGTGTTGGATAACAACCAGACTGAATATTGCATGAAGAATTTGACGCCTTTGGTCGTGTCTGGCAAACCAACCTACCTTGAAGGGACTAGTGATCGATTTGGTCAACAAGGCTCTATTCTTGTAATATACACAAATTTTGTGTATGCTGAGTATATCCAAGATGCTATGGACCAACTGTTAACAAACATAACTGATTTAGATCAGTTTGAAACTGTGACATGTAATGCAACATCGGTGGTTTTAGCCGTCTCTGTTCGATTAGGAGACGAAATGGTCCAATGTGAAGGGTACGCGATTGAGAGTTTCAACCCAAAGAGCGACATCCTTCAATCAGAAGGTTTCTTCTGTGTCAACCTGAGTGGTTTTGTTTATCATCAGAATGAGTTCATGTATGAGATGCAGTACCGTTTTGCATTGAATGAGAGCATTTCACTCAAGGATCCACCAGTGTTAAGATTGTGCAGTCCTTTTGTGGGGAGTAGGCGCTGTTCTCTTCTGACCTTCGACAGAGAGGAATTCCAATGGTCTTCCGGCTCTCCAGATGGTAGTATCATTCACTATGCATCAGGCCGGATATTGGACCTTCAGGAGATCTGGCAGTTACCTGATGGTACAATTCGTGTCTGTAATTTCTTCGAGGATGTTTTGAAAACGGAACACCCCGCATGGAGGTTTGTCCTTGCTAAAGTCAGTTTTGTGAATGGTGTTTTATCACTGGTTGCCTTGATTCTCGCACTCCTGTCGTATGCTGTGTTTCCGATTTTAAGAACCACTGCTGGTAAGACTATTATGAATCTAATGGTGGCATTTGTGTTGGCTCAAGTTCTCTTGATGATCGGCAAGATTGGACTGTCTTGGCTCTGTATCCTGCGAGCTTTGATGTTGCATTGGTCCTGGTTGACAGTCTTCTTTTGGATGACTATTCTGGCATGTGATTTGGCTTACAACCTCAGGAGCAACTTGGTACCCCGGAGCAGGTCCCACAGATCGGGTGGGTACAAACTGCTGATTTTGGGCATCTACGGGTGGGGTACTCCTGTTGTGATCGTTGCGTCTTGCTTCATTGTTTCACGACTCGGTGAAGACCATCCAAGTTGGCTTCAATACGGAGGCGCCGACTGCTGGATAGTGGACCCTTTCCATTCTTTGTTGGTGTTCGGGATCCCGGTTGCTTTTCACTTAGCCATCAACTGTCTGATGTTTGGTTTCATGCTCTACACTATCATGGCCAACCAAAACAGACTTGCCAAAGCGCGGATGGCGAAGAGTCTGAGGAGCAACGTGCTGTTAAATCTCAAGGTATGTATGATAACAAAAAACAGTGGCCGCTAGTTATCACTGACACAGCCTTTCCTGCTGACCAATATTTTGTTGGTATTGGTTTTTGGTACTGGTATTGGTAACTGTCATCCCATTCCTGGCTTGGCCAAATAGCTGAAATGTTACAATGGTATAAAAAAACTTTATGCTAAAAAGGGTACAAAGATACATGAAACACAGTAAACATTATACATGTAGTAAGGTTTGCGGTAACACCGTGTATTGATAATCTCTAAATGTGTTTGGGCGGATCTGAAAAAAACAACACCCGCAACCCAACTCAAATAGAAATTGTCATAACATGGTGTTACTGCAAACCTTAATCTATCGTATTTCCACCATGCAAAGTTTGAAATCCTACTTACAATAAACAATGCAAATATTTGTAAAGTAGCGAAGGTACATGTGTGTATAGTAAACAGATTGTGTTCCAGCCACTATTACCACGTTTTTTTTGCAACCCCACACAGCTTGTTGTGATCACGGGAGTCACCTGGACACTCTTTATCTTGGCCAATCTTATCGAGGGAGCTTTCATATGGTACCTCTCCGTCGTGGTCAACTCTTTCCAGGGGCTTTTCATCGGCCTGGTATTCCTTCTCAACGAAAACGTCCGCAATTTGTGGCGGCAGAAGTTGCGTCAAATACATTGTTGCAAGTGCTCCAGACTCCATTCGTCAAAGCCAGATATGACGAGTGTAGAGAGGGGGCGAAGAGATACAGAGATGACCCCTATCGACATGTTAAATAATCAACAGACTGAGGCCATGTCCAAAATAGCGGCTACGGCTACGGCTACAGCTACGGCTACATTTCCATGTCATCATGCGTTGAAGTATAGGCCGTCCTCAACAACCTCCTTAGCAACAGAAGTACATGTAGCTATAGCTGTAGGCGCCAATTCGGATACAGCCCCAGTCAGCCAATGAGCACGATACAATCAATCATTGGTTTAAAATGCCATAGACCTTATTGCAAATACTCGGTACGCACGCTGTAGGTATTGAATGAGGTGCATGCTAAGGACAGCTGGAGGCAGGAAATGATATTACTCTTAAAACAATCCAGGGCCCAATTTCATAGAGATGCTAAGAGATGAAATTTCTTCCTTGATAAAACCAGGATTACCAACAAAATTTCCATTTGCTGCAAATTTCTTGTTCCTTTTTTCAACTGTTGTTTGCTTATCCTGAAAATCATGTGGAAATTTGGTTGGAATTCCTTTTTTTTCCAAGGAAGAAATTTCATGCTATACAAATTGTTGTGCTTAGCAGCTCTATAAAATTGGGCCCTGATTGTAGGATGGGGGAAACATCCACCAGGCAAGGAGTACCAAAGTTCTCAAAAACGCTACAACCTATTGAAATGAAATTTGCACAGGTTAGTTTTGTTGTATATATTTACATTAATTTAGGATTAAAACAATCGAGTGGTTGCAAAAACCAAAAAGTACTTTCCACTTTTTTTTGGGGGAGTTTGATGGTTTGAGCAGCAAATCATAACCAACAGTGCAACCTTTAGAATTAAAAACGCGTACATAAAATATAAATGTATGTCAAGTTATAACGTATTTATTTGTTGATTATTCGATCACAATAATTTGAACAAAAACTACACACAAAGTATTGTATTTAAAGACACTTACAAAAAACATGATTAAAAAAAAACACAATCTTAACAGATTGAGTTTTTCAAGTTTAATCCTTCCTTACCTCTAACCCTACCCCCACCCCACCCAAGTTATTGGCTTAAATTCTATGTCATTTTAAAGACACTGGACACTATTGGTAATTGTCAAAGACCAGTCTTCTCACTTTGTGCATCTCAACATATGCATAAAAATAACAAACCTGTGAAAATTTGAGCTTGATTGGTCGTCGGAGTTGCGAGATAACTATGGGGAAAAAAAACCCTTGTCACATGAAGTTGGGTACTTTCAGATGCTTGATTTCGAGACCTCAAAGTCTCAACTTGAGGTCTCTAAAAGCACGTCACGCCGTTTCTCACAATGTTTTTTTTATTTTACCATCAACCTCTCCCCATTACTTGTTACCAAGTGGGGTTTTATACAGATAATTATTTTGAGTAATTACCATTAGTGTCCACTGCCTTTAACTAAATTCTTATTTCATATTCAGCTCAGAGCTTACAAATTTCCTTTTCTTGACAAAAAATTGCATGTCACAAACCTTATAGCTCTGAAACAGTCAATTTGATTAATTTCATCAAGAAGCACAGTCATTGTTTATTTGTAGACCACGTACCTTTCCACTTTGTATATCCATTGTGACACTGAATAAACCAGCACCGGTTGTAAAAAAAATAATAATAAAACTTGGTTTAATAGTATGGACTTGTTGCCGTGTTTGCTCTCCATAGTTTGGATTTTTTGCCAAGTTTGCCCTCCAAAGTTTGGATTTTGCCTTCCATTGAGTTTTTTTTTTCTTTTTTCACCAAACAGAATAAGCAGGATTGTTGTTCCAGTAGTCCCCTCACTTTATTTACTTTGTCTTTCTAGTAAATAGACGTAGACCTTTGCCTGAGGTCTCCTCCACAAATTGATGTGAACCATACCACTCCCACAACGGCCCACTGCCAAAACTATTTTAATAAAAACACACATCCCTTCCGAATCATTCACAGCCAAAACAAAGCTGTGATGCAGAATACTGTTCACATGAAGCATCCGCAGGAATGAACCGCAAACCGGGCATCACTCAATATTTTTGGTTCATTTTGAGTCTGTGAAACAGGCATGATATTTGGTCCTTGGGGGAAAAAAAAGTAGGAATATTTCATCAAGTACAAGGGCTGACCTATTTGTACACTATGTGTCCCTGAGCAAGAACATGTATAACTATAATTGCTTCTCTCCACCCAGGGGTAAATGGGTACCTGTGAGGGCAGAGATGGTTCTTGTGATTGAATAGCCGAGTAGCGCATTATAATGTTGCACAAGGATGTATACTCCCCCCACCAGGGAGCTGAGATGGTTTAAGGAGTGAATTAAGGGGTTATAATGTGAAGCGCTTAGGGCTGCCCTCCAAGTGTGAAAAGCGCTATATAAAAACTGGTTTTTATTATTATTATTATTATTATTATTATTATGACGGTGTAGGCTCTAATAGAATTTTCAAGCTATTTAATATAAAAAGAAAAATCAGATTTTTTCAAGGGTAACAAAATCGGAAATCTTACTAAAGTAGGAAGATGATATCGTGTCTGTTGTAACAAAAAATGTACCCATGACTGTGTGACTGTACACATGAAGCATGGTTCATACTTCCTGTGAAGCAAATTTGACGTGAATTTGATGTCACAACCCTCCTTTAGCAGTGATATTCGCAAGTGAGTTGAGCAAAGTTGAACTGCTGCAAATTTTTCGTTGCGAATATGTGACGTCAACATTCGTATCGCATTCGCAGGAAGTATGAACCGGGCTTTTTGCAAGAAGATTTGAATTAGATATGCGATGCATCGAAGTAAAACTGTTGTGAAATTTAAAATATTTATGCACCGAGCTTCGATATCAATGATCACTTTAACTTAACAGCTAATTTACTTGTGTCTTTCTTCACTGCTCTCTGAGCTTCTCGTTCCATCTTCTTCCGATGTTGCTCGGCAGCTCTCTTGTCTCTTTCTGCTTGTTTCTTCTCTTTGATCACTCTGTCCGCATCCCATGAGAGGTCTATAGCGCCTGCTTCATCCTCCCAGGTTCCCTCGTTGTTGTCGTCCCACGTTGACAACTCCGACTGCGCCATTATCAAACAAACACAAAAATGTCAAAATATAAATTCACATAGTAATGTTGTTAAAAAAAAATATATAATAATAATAATTTATTTTTGATAAAGTGTCTTACATAAAAAAAATCTCAAAATGATGTACAAAATTTTTTTTACATTATTATTATAAACATTAAGCTAAAAAGAGTTACGCAAAATACAGCAAGATTACATTGTTATAGAAAGGTTTGCGGTAACACCATGTAATGACTATCTCTAATGAGTTGGGGTGGTTCTGAAAAGAACCGTTGGTTTCAACTCGACGTTTGGATCAGTATGCTCAGTATGCTCTAATCGTCTTCTGGAGAAACATTGTACAATAAAACCGACAAAAACACAAACAATGAGATACACAAATACGAGTCAATAAACAATATCCCAACACAAGAAAAGGCAATAAATAAAAAAGATACACGATTCATTCAAAGACAGTGTCTTGTGACCGCGTGGATAAGAGCACCGAGCTCAAGCGCTTCTGCATCCCGTATCCAACGAGGCCGAGATTTCAGAACGGTATATGGAGCGTGACGCATTGACATTCACAATACGCACTGTGTAATAAAAACAGAGGAAGTAGGATATAAAACAGTGGACGTAGCATATATGTTTTTATCCCCCTAGTAGTTCAAGCTTCTGATTGGTAGATTAGCGCGTACTGGAAGATAAACATTGATACATGCAATGCCTAAAAACATGTGAACCTTGACTTACCGATGCCATCGGTGTTACGTCAACATTCATTGCTAGCCTGTTGGAAACTCCACTGTTCGGTAAACCTCCCCTACCACGGTCCTTTTTCCGGATCAATACCTAAAAACAAAATTGTCAATAAAATAACTAATATTTCATAAGTTTAATTTGAGGAGAACCGGAAACCATACCTGAAGAACCAATCTGAATTAAGTATTGTTTGAAACTTTGCATGGTGTGGAGAAAAAGGAAGAAACTTTAAACAAAAAGTATACTTGTGGATACAACCATGTGTAAATCTCTTTTGTGTGAGTGTTGGCTCTGAGAAGAGCCGGTTTGGTCTTGACACTTCGGTATATTCTACTCTGTTCTCCTGAAGACGAGCAGAGTATACTGTTCAAAATGTGGAGGCCAAACCGGCTCTTCTCGGAGCCAATACTCACACAAAAAGAGATTAACACATGGCTGTACCCGCAACTTTACTACTTATTTATAGTTTCTTCCCATATCTGAATTGTTCAGTAATTTTGTTTTGTACTCTTCCAGTCTTGTGTAATAATAACAATAACAAGAGGTATTTATAGAGCGATCTGACACAGGGTACAACAGCGCTGTAAAAGAAACGGAACAATAAGCAAATAATATAATGCACGAATGATGGGAAAGACAGTTGGTCCTAAGCAATCAACCATTGAACAGGAAAGTGTTGAGATGTTCCTTGAAGACTTCAAGTGACTCAGCAGAACAAATTTGATGAGGGAGACGGTTCCAAAGGCGCGAAATGAAAGATCCCCAGCAGCAGAATGCGCTTTTTGAATTGCCAAGAGTGAACTGTGTATTTGTTGTGCTTTAAAATTAGCAACTTTGTGCTGCACCAGCTCTAATAAATTGGGCCAAGAACTTGAATTTAATTGACCTGTTAAAAGACCAAGCATGGTACAATCTGCCCCAGCCCCAGGGCATTAACACAAACCGTTCTTTTCATAGTGGACTGGATAAATCGCATAGACCTGTTTAAAGACCAAGCATGGTACAATCTGCCCCAGCCCCAGGGCATTAACACAAACTGTTCTTTTAATAGTGGACTGGATAAATCGCATAGACCTGTTTAAAGACCAAGCATGGTACAATCTGCCCCAGCCCCAGGGCATTAACACAAACTGTTCTTTTAATAGTGGACTGGATAAATCGCATAGACCTGTTTAAAGACCAAGCATGGTACAATCTGCCAAAGCCCCAGGGCAATAATACATACTGTTCTTTTCATAGTGGGTGCCATGTCACTGAAGTAATCCATTTCAGGGATGTCTTCGGCAGGTTGATTTAAATCCACTTGTTGTTGGGCAAGATTTGGGTCGTTGGGTTCTACTACGATACTCGTTGGGGCGCCAGCATAATCCCAATCATCCCAGTCAGCTACATCTTGCTGTGAGACAGAACAATTATATCAATTATTAATAATAGTACTATAATGAGTAGAGTAGATGGCCTTAGCTTTCGATCCAAACCGGACCTTCTTCAGAGGCATGTAATAACAATACTAATAATAAGCAGTTCTTGTAAGAGCATATTACAGAAGAGTCTCTATGCACTTCTGTGTCTAAAAAGCAGTTATTGTATAGAGCATATTACCAAAGAGTCTCTATGCGCTTCTGTGTCTAAAAAGATGCGTTTTAGGTTTAGATATGAATTGTTAGATTAGAATTCAGAATTTTATTTAATTATTTGTTTGTTGCGTTTAAAAACGCAAAACATGGTGGGTAGTATAACAAAGTAATACTAAAAATGTGAGCTTACAAAATCAGCCATTAAGTATTACAAAGACAATTAGCCTGATATATCAGGAATAACCTATTTGATATGATTACTTGATGCAAAGGTTATCCCCTTCAGAGAATAATCAGTAAAATGTTTGCCACCCCATCAGAATAGTGGTTTTACCATTTCAAGTGTGCCAACCTGACAGGTGTGTTTTGCATGTTGAATATCTTTGATTTGAACCACAGCCTCCAAACTGTTTCATTATTTTCTCGCAACTTCATTTAATACCAATCAAGCCAAAATTTTCACACGTGTGTGTAAAGTGTATGAATATGCTGAGATACATCAAGTGAGGACACTGGTCTCTTTGACCTTTACCAAAAGTCATACCCTGCTTTTAAACACCAAACTCAAGCTCTGGTGCATCTGATCAGCAGAGTGTGGCTTTGATTCTCGGTAATTGTAAAACTGTGTCCTTTTAAAAGCAAGACACAATTCTCTCAACATTTTGGATGGGACTTTCAGCTGTAGATGTAGGTCCCATCATGTATTGTTATTAGGAAGTATCAACACACATAACAGACCCCATGACCCAGTACACAATTATCGCAAAGAGAAGGGGTTTTGAACACCCCCGGTATGCCTGCAGGGCGTTTATAATCAATCATGAAGAATAAACTAAAAAGGAAGAAGAAGAAGAAAGTAGGATTCGAACTGCCTCTAGCTACCTGGCAACCTCCGTAGTCTAGTTGGTAAGACACTGCTCTAGAATTGCAAGAGTCGTGGGTTCGAATCCCACCCGAGGAACATGCCTGTGATATTTGTTCACAGGGCTCCGGAAAGTACTGAGTATACAGTGCTTTCACACATCGGTGTATGGGTAAAAACCCAAATTAATATTTTTTATCCCCGCTGCAAGTTTAACATCTGTTAAGAAGAAAGTACTTACTTCGTGATCATTAGGTGAGTTGGCTGCAGACGGAGTTCTTATGTTGCTTGAATGTTTCGGCAAGTCTGTGTCACTTTTACTGCCTCGATGAAATCTATTGAATAAGATGCGCTTTAGGAAGACAAACACAGATGCCAGAAAGTTGCACAAGAACCACTTGTTACATCTGAAGGCCGCCATTTATCACACTGTGAATGCGCCCCTAAATTGTATTGAAAATGACATTATTCAAAATCACAATTTTTAAAAACTTTGAATACTTACAAGAATAAGAATAAGATATAAAATGTTTAAAACAGCCAACTGCCGAGGATGTGGCTGAGAGTACTGAGAGTGCGTGTGCTGGAAACATTTCAATTGATATGAAATAAAAATTTAAATACTGTATTTAGTTTATGATGAGATATCCTTTGTAAACACTGTTTTTTTTGCGTTGACAAAGTTTTTCTCCCTCCCCAACAAGACTATTTAGAGGCCATTCAAAGAAGTTATTTGTCGGGTGTATTTAAACAAAATTGGCAGGCCACTTCTTCTCAAATAGAGTGGTAAGCTTGGAATTTGGAACACTTTGACAGACATGACATTGACAGAGTCTCGAATTTCTGCACCAAGTGAGGCTACATTCAAGAGACAATTGAGAGTTCTGTCTATCCAGTAGCCCACCTTGTTGAGCTGTTAATGGCTCCGCTGTTAACATCGGTCTCATCACTGTCACCATTACGTAATGGTGACAGTGATGAGACCGATGTAACAGCAGAGCCATTAACAGCTCAACAAGGTGGGCTAACCACTAAAAGCACTAACCAACCAAGCAAGCAATCAAACAAGTTTGTTGAGTATGTCTAAGTAATAACATGGATGGGGCAATAAAGTCAAATTAAAGTCAAACTCAAAATAGGCTACATTTTTTTTTTATATATTTTTTTTTATAACTTTTGATTGACCGCGTCCACAGTTTCACCTCAAACAACAACTACTCAGCATTAATACTGTCAAGACTGTATCTAGTTTGGGATGGAGGCCTCTAATTTCTTATAAAATTAAAATAATAGAGTTATATATTATTTCTTTGTTTTATTTTAATACGGGCGGGCCTTCAGGATAAAGACAAAACAGAAAACAATGACATGACGAAGAATGCGTATCATTAAATGAATAAAAAATAAAAATATGCAAAAATAAATGACCTTATCAAATTGAATTCTAAAATTCTTTCTATTCTAATTTTCTAATAAAAAAAGGGTAACTTTCCGTATGGCGCCACCACTTTTTCACTCATTTTTACAAAAAGGGATATATCAATGAGGTAAATTAATACTATATTATTTTTAATTATTTCATATCGAATGAAAAAGTGGTGGCGCCATGCGGAAACTTTTCCTTAAAATCTAAGTGGAATTTAATCATTTCTATCAAAGCACTTACTTGATTTCAGGGGTAGGCCTAATTATTTACTTGCAAATGGTGACTTTTATTGTTCATGACACGTTGTCTTTTTGTTGTTGCGGCAGGAATACATACTTGACGAAAATCGTGGCCGCTTCCATATTGAGTGCGCCCTCTCGTGTCTTGTATTCACATACCTAGTCTTCGTTTCGTGTTGTTTGTGTGTGGCTTTATCATGCGCGAGCGCCTTGGTAATAATAACGAACGGTTCTAGGATGGTCTTAATAATGTTAATTTAATATTATTTAAAAAAAAATGTCCGAATATCGGCATAGGTACCGGTCAAAAACTGTTTTACCTTTACAGTTTGCATTTAGTATTACAAACTCATGCAAGCTCTCCGCGCACCCATTTTTAAGCCGAGAGTAAATAATTCTTAGCATAAAAGCGTATGGTTACGAGTAATGGGGAGCTGTTGATAAAACATTGTGAGAAACGGCTCCCTCTGAAGTAACGTAGTTTTCGAAAGAATTAGTAATTTTCCACGAATCAGAGACCCATGGAAGTCCATGGGAGAGACCTCAGAACAAGATTTTGAGGTCTCGAATCGAAATCAGGCATGAAGAAAGCACACAAATTCGTGTTTTTTCTTTCATATCTCGCAACTTCAATTCGACCACTTGAGCTCAAATTTTCGTTATTAGTATAAAGACTGGTCTTTGGCATAGTGTTCAGTGTCTTTATTTAAAGAATTTAACACAAGGGTTAGTTTGAGTTGAAAATAATGGAGGACAGCTGAACTCCATTTCATTTTCTCCATTGATGGCTTGCACTGACTCGACCACGGATCTCCATGGTTCGCTTAACATTATGTGCATTATTTTGAGACTTGCTGTTGAATGAAGGACAACTCGTCCATCGGACAACTCGGTCCGGGTGGACGAGTTGTCTGAACTCCATGTCATTTTCTCCATTGATGGCTTGACTCGACCCCGGACTTCCATTGCTCATTAATCATTATTATATATTTTTGTATGTGCATTGAGACTTATATTATTGAATGCAGACAACTCGTCCGGACGGACGAGCTTGTTGAAGCCTCCATTTCCACTGGTGGGTCAACTCGTTCACGGGACCTCTGTTCACACTTGTTTTTACCTCATTGATATGCACGTCATTATAGGACCACTGTCTAAAAGCTTTGCTTCCTATTTATGGCGCCTTCGAGTCTGCAGTGTCATGTTTTTGCATGGTTCTTCAAACGCTATTCCGGGAGACTTTGAAACGCTAGGTGGCAGCAGACTTAAATTTCCATAGTTTACGTAGTTCTGCTGAGCATGCGCACATTACCGAGAACAATGGATTTGACCTGGTAAGTCTACTGCCACCAAGCGTCCGGAAAGTCTCCCATTGGAGAAACACTTTGCATCTGATTTTTTGTGCCTTTACAGAAAGAGGCCATCTGAAAAAGGGTTGGGCTTGAATAATTACAAAAACAATGTGAGCAAAGATGTTGATGAAAAGCTTTTTTGACATGAAGTCTGTTTTTAATTATCAATTTAAACTTTACTTTTAATTGTATACTTGAAAAGTATCTCACATTGTAAACCCTTACTTATAGTTATTGTAAACAACCACTTCTATAACACTATGACATTATCCAACATTTAACACACGATTGGACTTATTTCTACCAATTATTATTTAAGTTGAAAAAGTGATTACTATAATTCGTATTAATAGCTTATAGGCCTACCCGAAACACCCAACATTTCATGAGTTGTACATTAATTATTAGCAAAAATTAAATGGACTATAGTTGTAGAAAATGATACTCCACTAAAAGTCATAACATAAAAATTACATTCAATGACGCCGATAGGTTTACATTATGGTTTTAAATGTGACCTGAGAACCGCTAGATGGGTGAGCCTACAAGATACCGAAACAAAATATGTTGAAACTGTTGGAAAGTAGAGATTTAAAGAAAACGAAGAACGCTAGTATGTTTTGTCACTCTTAAAAGTAAAAAACAACTTCATTTTGCTTGGTTACGGAAGTACAGTAGCTTTATAGTATTGGTTTGCTGTAACACCATGTGTGACACCATGCGTGTATCTTGCCAGGTAGAGTTTGTCTTTAAAGACAGTGGACACTATTGGTAATATTGTCAAAGACTAGCCTTTACAGTTGGTGTATCTCAACATAATATAATGCATAATATAACAAACCTGTGCGTTCGATGACCGATTGAGCTCAAATTTTCACAGGTTAGTTAATTTATGCATATGTTGAGATACATCAACTGTGAAGGCTAGTCTTTGACAATTACCAATAGTGTCCACTGCCTTTAAAGAATCTAAGGCCGGGTCCGAAACGACGACTTCGGCTACAGCTACGTCTAGATCAGCGCGTCTACCAGTGTTGAAGAATAGCAGACGCGCGCGATCTAGCCGTAGCTGAAGCCGAAGTCGCCGTTTCGGACACTGCCTCAATACCCAGAACGAAATAATCCCAGGTTGCCATTGTGTAGATTGCAGATCTAATTAAAAGTTAACAGTTATTGACGTTATTTTGAATAGTCTGTTAATTAAATCACCAATTATCTAAGATGAGGTTCGGACGGCTCATGAGCGATGACCAGTGATGTAGTTGAGGAGATCAATTCGAGTTAGAATTCCAACTATCGTCTCTTTTATAGGAGCAGCATCATATCCATCTGTGCATTGAAACAATACAGCATGAATCAACAGAGCCTCATATTATCATAGACTTAACTCAAGTCCCAATCCCGTGCCAATCTATTGTGATGCATTCCCCAATCCTGTCCCAATCTCGGGACCACAATACCAACATTTTGACGGCGGCAGGTCATGTATAGGAACCTCACGCACGAGAACGGGACTTGAATCAAGTCTACGTAGATCGGGAGCCCAATACCATTCAGCCTGTAAGCAGAAAATACTGCTTGACAATCTTCTTTGCAAAGCAAACTGGAGTGCGTTTTGGCGACCCCAACCAAAAAATGTTTCTGACGTCATAACCAAAACGGTAACCGAGCTCACAACTCGGTTATTGTTCAGTCTGTGAACAGCAGAACCAAAGACCAACAAACGAAACAGTTTTTGGTTGGCTTCGCCAAAACGCACTTCTATGTTGAGTTGGTCACTCAATCGTATTAACAGATGTTTTACCCAAATTCAACATTTTCTGCAGAAAACAAAAATATCAACACAATGTTTGAATATTTCTGTGAATATTTACAAACAGTAGTGATCTGTTTTGGATTTGCATTCACGGTTTTCCATTTGTCCAACCTGGGTTGGCAAAAACTGTGACGTTGTAAAAGAAAGATCTGTGACCTTCATCACGGTGTGGTCATCTTACTCCATTCCAACTCATTGTGCCCAAACTGAGGCTGGACGAAATAATAGTCTGGCGCCATGCGGAATTAATGTTAGCCTTCATATTGAAAACAGGAAACATGACCAAGATGACAGCGTGATAAAGGTCTATAGGAGAGCGTCTTTTTTTCTCTGACCACAAGTACTCACTGTTTGATGTTTCAATGTTTGATGATTCACTTCTTGACACCAACACGAAATGATCACCATCCAGCATTAAGGATAACTTCCCTAAAGTGGTCAAGATGCCAACCTGTAGGAAAGGATGCAAATGTAGATCATAATGGTCGACAAAGTGTAGATCTCATTTGATTGTAACATGACTGCAAATAGTAAATAATAATAGTAAAGGGCACACATAATTCATTTTAAAATGCTCAACAAGGCGCCAACAAGAAAGTCATGATAATGAAAAATCAAAAACAAAGGAACTAATCAGCATGCACAATATTGGATATTTTTGTACATTATTTTTTTAAAGGGCTGTTTTTGCAGTAAATGTTTCGCAGGAGTTGCCCATCGCAGTTCAACTGTTGCAAATTATTCCTTGCAACTTTTGTAACGTCAAAATACGTAACGCATCCTTATTTGCAGTAAGGTTGAACCGGGCTTAAAGGCAGTGGACACTATTGGTAATTGTCAAAGACTAGCCTTCACAGTTCTCAACATAAGCATAAAACAACAAACTTGTGAAAATTTGAGCGCGATCGGTCATCGAACTTGCGAGATAATAATGAAAGAAAAAACACCCTTGTCACACGAAGATGTGTGCGTTTAGATGATTGATTTCGAGACCTCAAGTCTCTAAATCTGAGGTCTCGAAATCAAATTCGTGGAAAAATAACTTCTTTCTCGAAAACTATGGCACTTCAGAGGAAGCTGTTTCTCACAATATTTTATACCATCAACCTCTCCCTATTACTCGTCACCAAGAAAGGTTTTATGCTCATAATTATTCAATAGTGTCCACTTCCTTTAAAGTGCACAGTTACATTAAGTCAACATTTGAACTGAACATGTTTTAGAAACGGCAAAACACTTTTATACATACAATTTCAATAAAACATTTCAGACAAGAAAAAGATTCTATAATGATTGATCATTTTTATAGTTTTAGGTTTACCTTCCTCAGCTGCTTGTACATGACTTCTTTAACTAATGTTTCTGGCTGGATTCGTGAGCCAAAGACGTGTGACATTATACTCCCAAGAGTCACAACGCCAATAATGATCCTATAAAGATAAACAAAATCGATTTCATTTATTGTCCCCCTAAAAGGCAATTTTAATATATATATATATTTTTCCACTGGCAATAACAAGTACAAACTAACAATTTATATCCCCCCCAAAAAAAAGAGAGAAAAAAAAAGATATGCGTGGAGTACAACAAACAGTAAAAAGACAAGCATGACATACATTATTTTGCACGGGCAGCAAGATACAAAGAGCAAAAAAATACTACAATTTAAAAATACCTTAATCAAATCAAATTTTGAGGTCTCGAAATCAAATTCAAACATAATTAGTGGATAATTACTTCCTTTCTCGAAAACTACGTTACTTCAGAGGGAGGTGTTTCTTACAATGTGTTATACTATCAACAGCTCTCCATTGCTTGTTAACGAAGTAAGTTTTTATGCTAACAATAATTTTGAGTATTACCAATAGTGTCAAGTGCCTTTAAAGTAGAGGTTATTTCTATCAGCTTAGAGATGTTAATGGGAGACTTTGAGGGGCTAGGTAGCGGCAGGTACATTTCCATTGTTTACGTAGCTCTGAGCATGCGCACATTACCGAGAAAAATGGATTTTACCTGGTATGTCTGCTGCCACCAAGCGTCCTGAAAGTCTCCCATTGCGTACAGAATTGGAAATAACAAGATATTTTCGTAATTATTTGTTAACTTACCCTGGTTCATCAGAAACCGGAAGTTGGTCGAATCCACCCTGTCGCATAGTACCAACTGCTTCCTGACAAGTCGCTGAAGAGACGATTGTCTTGGGGCTCTTGATGTTCAAGACTGATATTGGTTTATGCCACCACCTAAAAATAAGTATTTTCTAATGAGATATGATTGTTTTGGAGCCCTTTCTGTAGCTTAGGAAACCCACTACGACCTCATTGTTTAGTCCCCATATTTAACACCCTGTACCCGAACTGGTGCAGATGACTCCAGGGCTGGTCGCACGGGAGGACTACCGCGCCCTGCCCAGCCTGGAAGAGGCCCCAGAGGCCGACCTCGCAGCACCTGGGTGGGCCAACTGGAAGCAGACTTCGAGTCCCAGGCTGGGCTGCTGTGGCATTCGGCAGCAGAGCGGATTGTTTGGACGGCTCTACGTCCCCCTTGATGGATCAAGAGAATGATGATGATGATGATGATGTTGGTCGCACGAGATATGTATTTATTTCGTAAGTTCACTGATTTACTGAGGTAAGAAACCTTTCGAGTAAAATGAGTTGAAACTATAATTCAGTTTCCCAACATGAGTTTCACTAATTAGTCTAGTTTCATTTTAATTGGAACAAACATGATCACGAGGCAAAAACAAAATAATGTTAAGGGTCATACCTTTTTGAAAAAGTGGCATGGTAAAACATTTCAGTAAAAAAAAGTAACATAACAATTTAAAGAGATTTTTTATTTTATTTTTATTTTTATAATTTAGTTTTTTTTTTTTTTTTTACCCATACACCGATGTCTGTTAGCACTGTATACTCAGTACTTTCCCGAATCCTGTGAAAAAAATATCACAGGCATGTTTTATTTTAGTTATTTTTTTATTACAACCCACCATGCTTTTTCTGGTTCGGTGCTTTCTGGCTCGGCCTCCATAAAACCCTTTTCTTTCATCCAGTCATCAGATAGAAACTTCGTCCTATGGAAATAATAATTGGGTTTAAGTATTATACACATTATTGACTGGCAATGGGGTAACTAGCGTACGTCTATTCCCCCGAGGGACTTTGAGTGTCCAGAAAAGCGACCTCCAGTCCACTCTTTGAGTGTCCAGAAATTGGCCCCCCTTCTGGTCACTCACAGGCCCGAGGGGGAATAGACGTACACTAGTTACCGAATTATGCCAGTCAATATGTGTTTTATAACACAGCTCGGTCTTAAATGTGAAATAAGTACAGAAATCTGGAAAAGAAAGGAAGTTTTGTAGTTGCTTCTCACGGTTCAAGCCAAGAGTGGGCGCTGTAACCGGGCACTATTTTCAAAGACTAGTGCCCGCTCAGGAACTAGTTCCCGCAAACACGCGCGCGCGATCACTAGACTATTATTAGTTCATCTCACGTGACCGTATTCAGCCAACCAGAATTAACAAGCAAGAGGTGTGTTATAATAAAAATTAGTTTCATGAAATTAGCAAACTATTGTTGTGCCAAAGAAATAAATTGGAAGCAAACTATCAGCGTTCGAAATGTGTTGCTATCGGAGGTTTCATAATGACATCGTCATCAGACAAGAAAAATAGCCCATTTATCACTTAAATATAAATTTAAAATACTTCATGCGTGAAGCCTTTTATATTATGCGTCTGAAAGTATCCAAGTTAAGTTGTGCCTTGACCAATTGAGTCAAAATTTCCACAGATTTGTTATTTTATGCATATGTTGGGATACACCAAGTGAAAATACTGACCAGCGACTCAATTGGTCATTTAAACAAAATACTCGTTGCACAAACTTGTTTGCTTTCAGACGCATAATAAAAGGCTTCATGCATGAAGTCTTTTTTAATATTTACTGGTCTTTAACAGTATTACCAAATTTATGTGTCCAGTGGCTCTATTAACCCTAAAAACAACTTATACATGAGACCAACCCAATAACTGACTCCGCGGCAATAGTACAGTTAATTACGATCCTATAAGCTAAAGTAGTAGTCCCAGCCTATTTCTTTAACATCCGCCAAGGTAATAGTTAATAAGCAGGACAGTTCTTTTCAGAACTGAGAAGTCTCCCGAACACCTGGGATGAACAATCTACTCCGCGGTAGTAGAATTAAGCAAGACAGGTCTCTAAGAACAAACTCTACCTAGCAAGTAAATACACACATGGTGTTACCGCAAACCAAATATAAAGCAAGACAGGTCTCTAAGAACAAACTCTACCTAGCAAGTAGATACACACATGGTGTTACCGCAAACCAAATAAAAAGCAAGACAGTCCTCTAAGAACAAACTCTACCTGGCAAGTAGATACACACATGGTGTTACCGCAAACCAGATATAAAGCAAGACAGTTCTCTAAGAACAAACTCTACCTGGCAAGTAGATACACACATGGTGTTACCGCAAACCAAATATATATTGACACCTCACCATGCAAATGCCTCACATTATATCAACTTACATGTAGTTTCTGACAGAATCGGGTAAAATGACAACACATCGTTGACCCTCTTTAAGTGACTTTGCTGCTCTCAGTGCTACGGTTACCGCCGCTCCAGCACTTCCACCTACGGGAGACATTCAAACGTTTGTCACTTAAATTTAAAAACCAATATTTTTGAGGCAGCAATACAACAGTTTTTCTTTGATCTGATGTAAATGCTTCATGGATTCTCCCGTCACTTCGACAGATGAATGTTCGGCATACGTGTTCTGGGCCCAATTTCTTGGAGCTTTTAAGCACACGAATTTGCTTAGCATACAATTTACATATACCTTGATAAAAACAGGATTACCAACCAAATTTTCATTTGTTGCATATTGCTTGATTCAGCTGTTGTTTGCTTATCCTGAAAATCACGTAGAAATTTGATTGGTAATCCTGTTTTTATCAAAGAAGAAATTTCATACTAAGCAAATTGTTGTGCTTGGCAGCTGTCTGAAAGTGGGCCCTGTAAACAGGACGGTGTAGCAATCACCGCCTAAGTTAAAGTCGTCTAATTATAGAATGTTGAGCCAATTCTTAAATTGCAGATCTTGTTGCAGATAATGCAAGTGAAGTCACTATTGTAGGATGGAACGAAGGCAATAGACATTTATCGTGCTGCCTCCATCATGGTCATGTTCCTCGTATCGAGTAACAATAATGAATGCTAATAATCGTTTTTCAAATAGGAGGCAGACTATTTTGTCCGTCCAGCCTCGGTTTGCTAACATTGATACCAACGGGAGAAATTCAAGATGGCAGCACCATATTGCTTTGACGCGTCATGCTTTTGGTATTAGGGAGTTTTCGTTTTCGACGACGGGTGGTTCTGCGACGGTTTTTCAGCCAACCGTTGTCGTTCTCAGCACACCGAAGATTCATCCCAAGTACTGTCGTAGAAATTGAGGGACGACCGTCCTCAAAGCCGACGCATGCGCAGATGACGCCAAATGTCATCATTACCGTCGTAGAACCATCCCTCGTCGTAAAAGAAAACTCCATAATGTTAATACATACAACTGAGACACTGTACTCCTTAAACAGAAATTGTCATATTTGTATGACGGAGTTCAAAGACGGGTTTTGTTACAATGTCCGAAACACTTTTTTTGTAATATATAAACATATTACTATTACTCACGGTTTATTAAAACGCTGCAATACAGCGGCTAAAAGCCGAAATGTACAGCTTACAAAAAATAGTCATTAAATTTTGTACTATTACATAAAAATGAATGAAATATGAAATGTATAAACACACAGGCAACATCTTACCACATAGCAAACCTTCCTCCTTTATCAACCTCCTAGCCATCAAGAAGGATTCTGCGTCGTCACATTTGTCCCATCCGCTAGCCAAAGTTTGATCCAAGACGGTAGGAACGAAATCATAACCAATTCCTTCGATCTCGAAGCTTTTCGATTCCACGTGTGGTTTATCAATGGAATCAGGTTGCAGAAGTGACCCGTGTGGGTCAAAGGATACAATCTGCTCAGAAGTGGAAGCATTTTTTTTAATTTTAACTGTGTTAAATGGTCTTCACAATTGCCATCAAAAAAACATGAACATCTTTCGTTTGGAGCAGAAGAAAAATACCACGAGTGGGTGGGAACTCTTTGGTTTGGTGTGGGTACCCTTGGGTAGTGGGTGTGTGGGACTTTGGGGGTTTTATGGGTGTCTGATTGTGACTATTTTGTGTTAGTACCATTTATAATAATGACTGTGTCATTTTATGAAACATTTCTTTTTATTTTGTGTAGATGTTTGTGCAGGCACTTCTTGATTTTGTTCTGCTTCATTTTCCTTCCTTTCCCCCTTCTTTTTCATGTCTATGTGAAAAGGTAAACTTGTAGTTTATTGGTTATTTGATTTGCTCTGTTTAAACACCTACCTGAATATGTGGATTCAATAGTTTCATCTTGCGACCAATACCAGTCATGGTACCTCCAGTTCCTGCTCCCATTACAATCATATCAAGCTGTCCTGTAGACATCGATCATAACATTAAAGGGGATTCAGTACAGACAAATTTAGCTTCGTGTTTTCACTTTAAGGCACTGGACATTATTGGTAATTGTTCAACATTATTGTTAGCATAACAGCTTACTTGGTAACGAGCAATGGGGATCAGTTGATAGTATAAACCATTGTGAGAATTGAAACGGCTCCCGTTTTTTTTTTTTAGAAAGAGGCAATTTCTCACTCAAATATTAAAAGACTTCAGGCAAGCAAAGTGTTGATATGCAAAACCGGTTTGATGACTCATTCAAAACAAGCCCATTGGCAGTACTATGGCATAAGCATTTTGTGGGGCGGGGGAAGCCGGGGGAAAACATTAAGTAGCGATCGAAGCGTCCACACCTACTTGTAATTTTCGGTATGAAGAAGTGCCGGCCGTAGTCGCCCTGAAATCTAATGTTAGGGATGCAGGGACATGCTAGGAAGGGTGAGGTACAAACTGTGTCTCTCTAGCATGTTTTAGTTCCAGAGTTATGTTATGCAACAGACGCAGATTTATTTTCAAATCATTGAATGATGTCTAATATTCAACCACTCAAAATTAGTTTATTTTTAAAATCTCGATTGGGGCGGGGCACGGCCTCGGAGCATAGAGTAAGGTTACTCTATGCTCGGAGGAGGTAGTGCGCACCCTGCCCTCCACTGGTTATACGTCATTATTACAAACCTTCACACTGGTCCCAAATCTCCTGTGCTGTTGTATCATAATGAGCCAGCGGGTTCCCTGCATTTCTGTATTGATCCAAGACGACTGAGTTGGGAATTTCCCTGCTGAGTCTCTGAGCAACCATGATGTGTGACTCGGGTGAGTCGTACCTCGCCGATGAGGGCGTTCGGACAATCTCGGCACCGAGTGCTCGCTGTACGTACACTTTCTCATTACTCATCTTGTCTGGCATTACGATGATACAGCGGTAACCTTTGACCGCTGCGACTAAAGCTAGCCCGATACCTAATGGAATTATAACAATATATTAGTTTTAGTTTTATTAGACTTTACACTGGCATAACAATTTAAATATACAAATCGATACAAAAGAAACATAGAGGCAAAATAGCTTTAAAAAAATACCAAGCCAGTGAGTGGCGAGGAGGAACAGGTGACCAGCACCTCTACAAAGCCGTCCTGCCACAAAGAATGTCCCCTCATACCCACCCCACAGTTAAGAACCACCCATCCCACTGTTAAAAATAAAAAAAGTTAGTTAGTAAGCCACTGCTCTAGAATCGCAAAGGTCGTGGGTTCGAACCCACCCGAGTAATTATATGCTCGTAATTTGTTTAAAGAGCTTGAAGACTGAGTGCTCACAGAAAGCTCGGTTAATTGTTTGGGTTTTATGATTGGTTTTTGACCTTGAAGATTCTTATTAAAGGCAGTGGACACTATTGGTAATTTCTCTAAATAATTATTAGCATTAAACCTCACTTGGTAACAAGTAAGGGGAGCTGTTGGCAGTATAAAACAATGTGAGAAACCGCTCCCTCTGAAGTAACATAGTTTTCAAGAAAGGAGTAATTTTCCTCGAATTTGATTTCGAGACCTCAGAATTAGATTCTGGGGTCTCGAAATCAAGCATCTGAAAGCACACAACTTCGTGAGACATGGGTGTTTTTTCTTTCATATTTTTGTCTCGCAACTTCGACGACCATTGATGAGCTCAAATTTTCACAGGTTTGTTATTTAATGCATAATTTGTTGAGATACACCAAGTGAGAAGACTGGTCTTTGACAATTACCAATAGTGTCCAGTGTTTTTTAAAACTGAGGTTCAAATAGAGAAGCGGAGGTGGTGAAGTAAAGGAGTCTAGCCAGTATTAGCTGCTTGCTCCCATAAAGTAGGCCTACTGAGTATTCTCGAATTCCGAAAATCTACTGCGGTATAAAGCAATACAAGTTAACACAAAAACATGGTGGCCCTGAATACGTGAATATTAACGCAAATATTCACGGTTTTTGCTCCAATTCGCAAATATTCACGTAAATAATTACGTGAATATTAACGATTTGTGCCCCACTTGAAAATATTTACGTAAATATTCACGTGAACATTCACGATTTGTGGTAAATATTTACGTAAACATTGACGTGAATATTTGCGATTTGGGGCAAAATCCATTAATATTGACGTCAATATTCACGTAAATATGACGTTCATTGTCCTTTCAGGGCCACCATACGTAACCTACACAGCAAGTAGATACACTCACAGTAATACCGCAAACCAAATGCATATTGATACCTCACCATGCAATGCCTCTCAAATCCCATATATTGAGTTTACTTTATACATACATAAACTTCAGAGTGTTAGTTATTTTCCCTTAGGCGATCCAAACATAAAATTATTGTCCGACCTGTATTCCCAGACGTAGGTTCTATCAAAGTAGATCCTGGTTTCAAGACTCCTTTCCTCTCTGCTTCTTCAATCATACGAAGAGCTATCCGATCTTTAATGCTGCCACCGGCGTTGAAAAACTCACACTTAGCCACTGAGATATAAGAAGATCAAAATCATATTATAGATACCACATTTTGAAATGGGTTATTCTACAACTATTATCATCATCTTCATAGCCCTCCCGAGGTAGATCCCGGAGATGGCCTCCCAACTATACGAGTCGTCATATGTCTCTGTTGATTGCTACTCTCTTAATGTTAAAGAGTGAAAAAGCACTCTTTGAAGAGCCATATGAAGGACAAAACTCTTTTTCGAGTTGTCTTCCACTTTTTTAGATTGAAGTTTGAATCTTTTTGAGTGAGTTTTCACTCAGTCCTGGAGTGAAACCCCTCTAAAAGAGTGAAATAACCACCACTCCTTTTAAAGAGCCATTATGAGGGACAGCTCGAAAAGTAAAGAGTGGTGTTTTTCACTCTTTTACATTTAGAGAGTAGGTGTCCTGCTGCTGCCAGAGATGGTATGTCAGCCTCTTCACAGCGAAGGGCTTGACGTCTTCCAGCCATCGTTTTACCTGCATTGTGACCTTCTAGAGAATTTTGGGGTATCGGCCACTGCCCATTCTGTTCACATAGCCAAAATACTTGAGCTTTGTTTTCCTAATTGAAGTTGGAAGATCTTTGAAGTAGTTCACGTACAACTATTATAGGAATAAAACTATAAGCACCCCCAGTAGGTTCCAACTACCAAAATAATATAAGCCATTTGACCATCTCTGTGAGATTGGGCATAGACTTGAAACATGGAGTATAGCATTGTGCGTCAAAACATTGCTTTGGAAAATTGTTTCTGCTTTGAAAATTTGACAATTGAAAGGGAAGGTACACGTTTGGAAGTTACTCAAAACAAATATTAACTTAAAAACTGACTTGGTAACAAGCATTGGAGGGATATGATAGCATAACATATTGTGGAAAACGACTCCCTCTGAAGTAACGTAGTTTTCGAGAGAGAGGTAATTTCTCACTAAAATAATAAAAGACTTCTAGCTATAAGTCTTTTTCTTATCTGAAAGCAGACAATTTCGTCCAACAAGGGTGTTTTTTTTTCATCGTTTTCTTGCAACTTCGATGACCATTTGAGCCCAAATTTTCACAGGCTTGTTATTTTCTGTTATGATGGGATACACCAAGTGAAAAGACTGGTCTTTGACAATAATACCAAACGTGTACCTTCCCTTAAAACAGCAGCCGATTTCACAAAACGTTTGGATTAACCCTATCTCGAGTTAGGACGAGTAACCCGTCCTTATCTTAGGATGGGTTCAATGCGACCTACGTATTTGAATACGACACTGAACTCGTCATAAGTCCTAAGATTAATCCTAGGTTATAAAGAGTTTGGTGAGATCGACGGCTATTTCTTTTAGGAGGAATTAATTACTTACGTAAATCACATTTCAAACCCGCACTTTTCCTAATTTTGTTCATCTGAACAAGTGGGGTGTGACCAATCACCTTCAGAATATCAGGTAAGATCTTACGTCGCTCATCAAACGTATCTCTGTAAGAAATTAAATAGTTTTTATTTCTTTTTGTTTAGTACACATGTTTTTACCAATAACATATTTTTCCAATAATTGAATAACACCCACTTCTCAACCCTTGTGTTTTGTTTATTTTGTATCGCTTCTGATTGAACCTATAAAAAAAACATTTTTATTTCATAGCGCTGCTTAACAGTAAGCAAATTAATTTTGCGTGCTTACTGTAGCAGAAACATTTGCTCAAGCCTTAGCGTATTCCACAGGTTAGCAGAAAAATTGGGCGGTCATATTGCGTGTTTACCGTGGATTTGCATTATGACGTCATTTATTTTCGTGTGGTAAGCACCGGAAGGTTAGCATGCCTTTTCGTGTGCTTACGGTTAGCAGCGCTGTGAAATGAAAATCACACAGTAAGCACAAAATCGGCCGCTAAGCAGCGTTATGACATTGGGCCTTGAGTGTCCAATTTCATAGAGCTGCTAAGCACAAAAATGGTAGTGCGCTTGACAAGTAGAATAGCTCCCGGGGAACTATTACTTGTCATGTGCATTTACCACTTGCGTGGATACTCACGTGCGCGTTTGGTAGTTAGCAAAATTAACACCTGGCACGTGATGATGAATGGACCAATGACGACTCGACTCTCTGTCATGAATATGTATGAGGTATAGTAAAATGGATTAACAATTGTGGATCAGAAGAGATTGTGTTTGTTGTTTCAAAGATGTTGGACACTATTGGTAATTTATTGTCAAAGACCAGTTTTCTCACTTGGTGTATCTCAAATGCATAAAATACCAAACCTGTGAAAATTTGAGGTTAATTGGTCGTCGAAATTGCGAGATAATAACGAAAGGAAAAACACCTTTGTCACATGAAGTTGTGTGCTTTCAGAAGCTTGATTTCGAGAACTCAACATCTAATTCTGAGGTATCGAAATTAAATTCGTGAAAAAAATTACTTCTTTCTCGACAGGTACGTTACTTCAGAGGGAGCCGTTTCTCACAATGTTTTATTACTATCAACCTCTCCCCATTACTTGTTACCATACCAAGTAGGGTTTTGTGCTAATAAGTATTTTGAGTAATTACCAATAGTGTCCACTGCCTTTAAGGCTGGGTTTTTTGTTTCTTTTTGTTCCAAATCAAACTGTCATACGTACTGATTGGATTCGTGTCTATGCGGACTCGTCGTAGGGTCTGCTTCGGGGCTCCATGTGCATTTTGATGGCAGATTTGGAACAACCCAACCATTTTCCACTCCGCCTGCCATTACCACCGTATACTAGAGGATCCTACCTGAAAACCAAGATCTAAACAAAAACACAGTAATGATAATAATAATAATAATAATCTTAACCATATTTGTATAGCGCCATTCCATCTAGATCATGGCGCTCAGCAACAGCATAGCAGGCAATGAAAAACAAATACAATTAAAGAGTAACTGGGAACAGGTGGGTGTTTAAGTGGATTTTGAATGACGAAACAGTGTCCATTCTGATGCGAGATGGTATACTGTTTCACAGTTTCGGGCCGATGTCAGATGCAATATTGTGTCCGCCGTGCAATACTGTCCACTCCGGACACTAAGGCCGTGTCCGAATTGGCGACTTTGGCTACAGCTACGTCTAGATCAGCGCGTCTGTCAGTGTTGAAGAATAGCAGACGCGCGCGCCCTAGCCGTAGCTGTAGCCGAAGTCGCCGTTTCGGACACGGCCTAACTTGCATATGCAATCGTTTCCGGGGCTATGCAAAAACCGTCCGGTGGACATGTACATGACTGCGTGCGCGCGTAAGCGAGCGTACATGCACCATATAGAATTAAAATAACTAGATCGGCCGCGCGTACATACGCGCCAGAACCCGCGTATGTACGCGCGGCCGATCTAGTTATTCTATTCTATATCTATGCCATGCACTGAACCTACGTACGTATATGCAGCATGAATATTCACGTATTTTATTATTGCAGCGAACCGAACAGTTCCCATGTCATTCATGACATGCACGTAGCTTGTAAAAAAAATGGCGAACGTGTTCCGTCAACCAAGGGCGTTTTATTTACTGCAAAGATGGTTTTGCACGGGGGCGGACACAACTGCAGCGTCCGGGCGGACACGATTGAATGTGCAAAACTGTCCGGCGGACATTATTGCATATGCAATAATGTCCTCCGGATAGTATTGCATAGAGGACATAATTACATGCGACACCGGCAGTTGTGAAGGCTTTGTCCGTGTTCGTGTTTTTGGACCTAGTGTTCCGACAGTAATTAGTTTTTTTATGGATTTACGAGACTCGTAAAGAATTGACTGTACGAACAACCAGCATGATGGGTTAAGGAGTCCAATTTAATAACAAATAAAATAAATAAAATAACACTACTACTTTGTAGAAAAGTTTTACTTGTTTGTTAATCAGTTGGTCTGTATTGCTTATAGCACACAACCAGGTCATGTCAGACAAACTGATCAAATTATGTTCGTATTACACCAACATTTGTTCATGGCTTATGCTGGCGCAAAATAAATCACATATTAATCCCTTAAGTTGTTAACTTTTATAGTTGACATCATATTTTTGAATGTGCCTCCCCCCCTCCCCCAAAAGAAAAAAAAAACAAAAAAACAAAAACAATTTAATTAATAAGACTTACTTAGCCTTTATGAATGGTTTACTACGTGGTAGTTTTCTGTGGGGCAAAAACCGCCATGAGCCACCCCGTGCCTGTGACCCTTCACATGTACGGGGTGACTCCCCACACAAACTTAGCACAGCCATGGAACAACAGAAAGCACAATCGATTGAGTCACAATCGAATTTATGCCGAATGTATCCGATCGCCAGCGGCCCATTTCCCGGATCTGTGCATCCAAAAAACCTAGAGACGTTGCCTGAATGCTGCTCCAATCCGAATGCTGTGGCCGGTGAAATCCGAGTCAAGACCAATAAATTTGACAGTTGAGAAAAAGGCCTCTGAAGTCTTTAAAGACACTGGACACTATTGGTAAGTTTTTATGCTAATAATTATTTTGAGTAATATAGGATCCTTAAAACATTAGAGTATATTATGTTTCTGAACAATAAAATAATGTTTTGAGTAGGCCTAATGTTTTTTTACGATTTATTTGTAAAAAAAAAAAAAAAAAAAAATCGAACATCGAACACACGTACGTGCAGCACATTCAAGTCCTAGTCGTGAGTTTGTACGTTTCGAAAAAAAAAAATTTTCTTGCATTTTTTTCACGGCAATGTCAACCATTTTGATCTTGAGTAGTCATTGATCACGTCCTTACTCGAGGACCAACACTCAATGAGGTAAGGTCGGGAGGGAAATGTGTGTGCTTTCAGGTTCAGATGCCTGAAAAAGGCTTCATCAGGCCTGGATTGAGTGAAAAATTACCTCTTTCTCAAAACTATTTACGTTATCTGGAGTCGTTGATAGTAGGCCTAGGCCAGCTATACAACATTGTCAAAAAGGGTTCTCTCTGAGGTAACGCAGTTTTTGCGAAAGAGGCAATTTCTCACTCAAATAATAAGACACATTATTATGAATCTGAAAGCACACAAAATTGTGCAACAAAATTGTTTTTCTTTCAACAATCAACATCATTTACTTGCAATTGCGATGACCAACCGAGTCAAAGTGTTCACAAATTTGTTATTGTATGCACAATAATGGGATACTCCAAGCGAGAATGGGCTTTGGAAATTACCCAAGGTGTCCACTACCTGTAACGACACTATGGACACTGTTGGTAATTGTCAAAGCCCAGTCTTCTCATAAAATAACAAACCTGTGAACATTTGAGCTCAATCGGTCGTCGAAGTTGCGAGATATGCATGTGAGAAAAAAAACCTTGTCCCACAAAGTTGTGTGCTTTCAGATGCTTGATTTCGAGACCTCAAATTCTAAATCTGAGGTCTTGAAATCAAATTCGTGGAAAATTACTTCTTTCTCGAAAACTACTTTACTTCAGAGGGAGCCGTTTCTCACAATGTTTTGTACTATCAACCTCTCCCCATTACTCGTCACCAAGTAAGGTTTTTATGCTAATAATTATTTTGTAATTACCAATAGTGTCCACTGCCTAAGAACAGATTAGCGGTAATCAAAGGATTTTAAACCAGACATACCTGACAAAGTGTAGTCTTGTAAAGGAGTTGTGATGTCGTCTGGTGGTCACTACTATGCTCTGTTCATTTGCCGTTTAGTAGTCAGTTATGTAAGAAGGCGAACCATAAAAAAAACCTCCGAAGTCATCAGGTAAACTTTTATACGCCCCAAATAAAAAATGCAGCTGACGACTATTTATTGCTATTGTCTGACCCAGTATACCTTTAGTGTACCCTTTGATAATAAAACTGACCTGGTGAGATAAAACATCTACAAAGGTCACTTTTGCTGAGATTTGGAAATAAACACCGATTTTAATTTTATAATTTGGTGCACGGTTATACGATGTAGGCGTAAATCTACTTTGCTGTTTTTGTTGCTGTTTGGGAACTGGATCTTGCTATTTAATTCTCATATAATTTAGATCGACAACGGAATTTGGGGACTGCTTAAGTTCTGAAAAGATTTGAAATTGAAATTTTTAGAGTGTATAGGTCTATATAATTTGGTGCACAGTTACAACATGTATTATATAATTATAAGATAATTATCTTGCTTTGTTCTGTGTATATTTGGTGTTTGGGGGGCCTTGCTTTTTAATTTTACTGCGTAGATTACGGTATTTAGGGGACCACGCTGTTGTAAAAATGGGCTTTTACTGGACACTATGGGTAATTACTCATAACAATTGTGAGAATTAAAACTGACTTGGTAACGAGCAATGGAAAGCATTGATAGGCCGTGTCCGAAACGGCGACTTCGGCTACAGCTACGGCTAGATCGCGCGCGTCTGCCTATTCTTCAACATTGGTAGACGCACTGATCTAGACGTAGCTGTAGCCGAAGTCGCCGTTTCGGACACGGCCATAGTATAAGACACAGTGTGAAACAGCTCTCTCTGAATTAGCTATTTTGTGAAAGGGGCAATTTTTCTCTCAAAGAATAAAATGCATCATGATTTACTATGCATTTGAAAGCACACAGAGTTATACAACAAGGTTTTTTTCTTCCAGTATTCTCTTGCAACGTCGATGACCAATTGAGCCCAGATTTTTACAGATGTTTTACTTCATGCATCATTATGTTGGGATGCACCAAGTGAGATTGTGACAACACAATTCTAGTGCCTTTGATACAATTGACATAATCTATTTATTATGTCGTGAGATAATTTGAAGCCTGACCTCCAAAGTGCTTGAACTTTGATTTATTAAAACGCCCTGCACAGTAATCGAGTACATGTATGAGATTAAAAAATAGTTAATGAATAAAATGAATAATTTAAATTGGTTGTTGTTAGAGTGACGCATAGGGCAGCCAACATTTCAGGGTAACGCAATTTTGTTTGTAAATTACGGCAAGTTTACTTAGCGCTTTGGCCGGTAGTGTCGCGAAAAATTTCTCAGTGAATCAAAGGCCACAAATTTACCCCCTTTTTAACCATTCGATTTAAAGCCATATTTTGAACACTAAGCACTTACACGGTAAACAGTATTGTTCAAAGGCCCACACTTGGTGTATCACAACTTATATATAAAATAACAAACCTGTGGAAGTTTAGGCTCAATCGGTCATCGGGAGTCGGGAGAAAATAACGGGAAAACGCACCGTTGTTTCCGCAGGTTTCGCCGTGTCATGACATGTGTTTTAAATAAATCCGTAATTCTCGATATCGAGAATTAATAATTGTTTTAATGTTTCTCAAAAAGTAAAGCATTTCATGGAATAATGTTTCAAGAGAAGTCTTTCACCATTACCTTCTGTAAACCCTGTAAGTTATTTATAAATCTGTGAACTTTTTTTTTATGTTCTGAAAGTGTATAATGGCTTTAATAGACGTAAAATTTTGCATCGAGAGTAACGAATATTAATTTTACTTTTTGACCCTGACACTGATGTGTTAGTACTGTATACTCAGTACTTTCCTGAGTTTTGTGATAACACATCACAGCGATATACTAGGGTTGAATTCGAACCCATGACCTTTGCACTTCTAGAGAGTGTCTTACCATTATACCACCGAAATTTCCCGATGTTCAGCAGTTTTATCACATTTTATTTTGGGCCAAATATTTGACTAGCGACGTTCGTTTTGCTATAATATGGCAACACGAATTACTGGAGAAGAGATATCTGCATCAGACAAACCCTTTGGTAAAAAAAAAAAATCCAGATTCGTATAGAATGGGTGCGTTCGTTTATCTTCCCTGAGTCGACCCCGGTGTGTGGCGGTTTTTTTCCAGGACGAACGTGGGTAATTATCTGCACACGTTCGTCCTGGAAAAAAAAACACCACTGGGGTCGACCCAGGGAAGCTGAACGAACGCACCCATTTTGTCCAGTCCCTTTGAGCCAGCCTCACAACCACTCGATGGATGTAGCGCCCTCTACCGGTGAATAATACAAAAACCAGCGTCGTCATGCAAATTTATATTTGTTGCATATTGCTTGTTACTGGTATTCAGCTGTTGTTTGCTTTATCTCTTAGTTGGTAGTCCTGTTTTTATCAAGGAAGAAATTTCACGCTTAGCAAATTTGTGTGCTTAGCAGCTCTATTAAATTGGGCCCTGTGTGTCTCAAAAAATATATACACTTGTTAAACTGCTGCCGAATAAAAAAAATACATTTATGTATGGATAGCTTGTGGACTCAACTTTCATGTGACACCAAAAAGTCAGAAAAACAACTCATGCTTGGCTGAGCACTGCTCATTTTTGTAAAGGAATTGAAAGTTAGGCTGCGGATGAATTAGCCTGCCTTTGTGAGAGGAAAGTCCTTTGGAGCTTGCAAAATTCAGGGTGTTATGGCAAATTCATGATCAATTGTGATCAGTTTGGGTTCGCTGAGTGATTTTTTAAATTTATTATTTTAATTTTTTTTATCATACCATTCATGCATAAGTGAACAGGAAATGCATATAATTTTTTTTTCTTGTAGCATTGTAACTTTCCCTGGTAGACTCAAGTGTTCACGGGATCGAGTCAGGATGGTACAAACTGTACTTTACATCTGTGACTTTGAATAAAAACTTTCACCCCACATTTCAGTAATTGTAAGATTAGCTGAACATCTCATTGATTCACTTAAAAACCAGATGTGGATTAAGTAAACTGATTTTTTAAATTCGGTTTGTTGGAAAACAAAATGTCACAGATGTTGGCTTCTTAAGATCTTAATCTTCAGATAACCCTTTGACTTGAAGTAGCCGACATCTTGGATAGAATCTTGTAAGATACAGAGGGCTTTTTAATTCTTCTCACAAAGGAAGGCTAATTCCGGCGCAGCCTAACCCTTTACAAAATCATGATTTAGCCCCGGAAGTTTTGGTGGCATATGAAAGTTGAGTCCATAAGCTATCCAAACATATAAACCTTTCCCATCAGAATCATATTTTTTTTTATTCTGCAGCCGTCTCAAAAGTGTATATATATTTTTTTGTTTAGACACAAGGTACTTCGCCTGCCACAAGGCCCTGGAATATACATGGTTACTTTGTTTTCGTCATCAAAGACTACTTGGTCTTACAAAACATTGAGAACAAAATCTAACAGAGAACAAACTCCAGTAAATAAGACGTGCTCTTTACAATGTTTTTTTTAAATTATAGTATATCATTATCAAACAGCTCTCCATCGCTCGTTGCCAAGTAAGTTTTTATGCTAACAATTATTCTGAGTAATTACTAATAGTGTCCAGTGCCTTTAACAAGTATGAATCAAAATACAGTTAATTTTGTTTTTATTCCACCGGATTCTTACTTTGATCGTCCGGAAATAATTATTAATTTTTGTTAGAAAACAGCATAATTTTAACTTTCTAAAAAAAAAAAAAAAAAATTATCTGTTAGTAATAACTTTAATGATTGGCTATAATTTTTCTGCTTAATCATCCCTTAATTATTCAACTGCGACTTTGCAGGGGCGACTCTCTGGGGGCGAGCTTCTTAGTGTGCAAGATGACTAGCCAATCTTCCTTTAAAATATGTTTCCGACCATGACAATCACCAAAAACACTCGTACAGCACAAAACTGCCCAAATTGCCCAATCCAAGGCAACGTGTCCCTAAGTGTAAATACCTGCAGTTTGTCAACCTAATTGTTACTATTATTATTATTATCACTGGTTTATTAAAAAAAAACAATCAAACTTGGCAGCCAGAGGCTGAAATTCGTCTTAAATTACAGGGCATAAGAAAATATATATACTATTTTTAAAAATTACAGAAAAACATAACGAGATATAAAAATAATCATTTAAGTACAATATTACAAAATACATGATATTCAAAGACTAAAACTGTAACTAAGATTGTATCTTCATCGGGAAAAAAAACTGGTTCAAAATATCACCTTTGCGTAAACGGTTTTTTTTTCTACTTAAATTTCTAAATTGCCTTTAACAAGTATGAATCAAAATACAGTTAATTGTTTTTTTTTTATTCCACCGGATTCTTACTTTGTTCGTCCGGAAATAATTATTAATTTTTGTAAGAAAACAGCATAATTTTAACTTTCAAAGTTTGCTTTATTATATTTAGTTATACAAATTGCCCAATCTAAGGCAACGTGTCCCTTAGTGTAAGTAAAGCCCGCAGTTTGTCAACCTAATGATACTATTATTATTATTATCACTGGTTTATTAAAAAAAACAATCAAACTTGGCAGCCAGAGGCTGAAATTCGTCTTAAATTACAGGGCATAAGAAAATATATATACTATTTTTAAAAATTACAGAAAAACATAACGAGATATAAAAATAATCATTTAAGTACAATTACAAAATACATGATATTCAAAGACTAAAACTGTAACTAAGATTGTATCTTCATCGGGAAAAAAAACTGTTTCAAAATATCACCTTTGCGTAAACGTTTGTTTTTTTCTACTTGTACATGTATGTGTCTGCAAATTAAAAAACTAATTTGACGGTATTGGCCTCGGCGTTGGCCTCGGACAACTTGGCCCTTCTGTCATGTCCTTAGGAAAGCGGACTTTACCTTCAGCGGTCTGACCATGCTTTGGGAACGGTGGGTTGTTTGAGGCTTCGGCAAAGTCACCATTAATGTAATCCGCTGTAGGAGTAACGACAAACGTGTAACCTTCGGCATCTTCCGAACCCTGTCCTGCTTTTGATAGCTTGACATAAGATGCCCTGAACTCCTTGTAAAAAGTGTCCTCATCTGTACTTTCATCGTCAATTTCTTGTATGATCTTCTTGGAGTCCTGATGGTTTTCGAGGGAAGGTTCCTTAACCGAAGGCTCACTCGTGGTAGGCCTGCAGTTATATTCGCCTTTGCTTTCAGGTTTTACTATGGAAGCCGATTCAGTCGGTCGTGGGGGCTCCTGCGCTGTAGGCTTGTTTGGGGAATGGTTCGGGGTAAGCTCAAAATGTTTTCCGTATACGCTTTCAGGCTCTACTTGATTGGAAGACGTTTGCTTTATCGATCGTGGAGGCCTTATTGGTGGAGGATTTGGTAAGGCCTGCTGTGGCTGAACTGTTGCCTGTGGCAATTCTGCGTATATGTCGTAGTCTACATCTCTACCAGGGTTGTGGTGGTTAGCATGCGGAGGAATTGGTGGAGGTTGTTGTGGCCGAACTGCGGACTGTTCTTCATATGGGTATTGGTAGTCGTGATCAACGTTGATGTAGTGAGCTCCATAGTGCTCCTGAGGAATCGGTGGTGGTTGAGGGGGCAACTCAGGGGGCAACTCAGCCGAGCGATGAGGATGTTGTGTGCCATGGTACCATGTTGGATATCCCCTATGTATGTCGTTACACGATCCGATACAGTAATTAGGTCCGCCACCTAACATGTCTTCCTCCTGCCTTGGCGCTTTTGTATTTCTTTTCTTAAAGAGGCTGAGCAGTCCCGATCCCTTAGACCTCGGTTTCTCAACTTCAACGGTTACTTTGAGGTTACTGTTAGGGTTTTTGTACGTCATCTTGCCTTTACATGGATACATCCCTGTCGGTAAAACAAAAGTATTTATATATTCTATCAGCAATTAGCTTCATGTTGCTCGAACTCGCTTGGCCAGTTTACGGGGGCAGAGCCTTTCCAATCATAGCACCACGACTTTAGAAATAACTTCCGGAAGACAATTGCACAGCATAAAAAACATTTTTTATATAGCGCTTTTCACACCCGGAGGGCTAGGGCGTCTCAAAGCGCGTTCAGCATTATAACCACGGGTCACTGGGCCTTAATTCATTCCTTATACCATCACAGCTCCCTAAGTGGCCGGCAGCCTATGCAAAATAATATGCGCTACACGGTTAAATCAATCACAAGAACCAACTATGCCTTCACAGGTACCCATTTACCCCTTGGTGGAGAGAAGCAACTATTATTATAGTTAAGTGTTTTGCTCAGGGACATAAGTGTCACGACGGGGATTTAAACCTCTGCTGAACTTGAGTTCGGTGCTCCTATCCGCTCAGCCACGACACCCTACATCACACATGACTCTCTTCCATCAAGCAGTGTATAATTCTTAAGTAAAATATTATGCTTTATGTAGGCTATACTTCATATTTTTTAAATATAGAATCATCTAATCTGGTAGGTTAAAAATGGAGAGTCATGGAAATAGCTCCCCCTTTTTTATCGAGATGATGTCATATAGTTGACTCTGCCCGGAGCATAGTCAACCGACTATAGACCTTATGCACATGACGTCATTTCAGTACGGCGCCCCCGCATTGAGGTCAAAAGGAGGTTGTTCATTGGCCAATCTACGTGCGTTTCAATTGTTTCGTCACCGTTTGACCTCAAAGATGGCGGCTGGATGACGTCAATGTACATGTATAAGGTCTATTGATTCGGTTGTTGGTGTATATAAAAGAAATATTGATTGCTTATAATCGGGGCACAGTTAAAATTATAGGCCCTCTGTGATGTCAAAACAATGGCTATGTCCTCAGCTTCGCTTCGGGCCTATAGTCATGCTTTTGACACCACCTCGGGCCTATAATTTTAACTGTGCCTCTCATCAGCAGTCAATATTTTCATAATAACACTCATCAGAGTGTGGGTTTGAATCCCAGTCGTGACACCGGTGTCCTTTAGCAAGACACTTAACCATGATGCTTCGTCCTTTGGATGGGACGGTAAAGCTGTTGGTCTCGTGTGTTGTGTATTGCACGTAAAATAACCCAGTCACATATCAAACTTTTATGCCATTTCCCTTCATAACAATGTATGGGTGCAAAAGCGAAAGCGAAAGCGAAGCAGACTTTGGTGACGCAATCATCGATATGTCTTTTTTCTTCTCTTCTTTTCCGGAACGCATTAGCTTTAGCATGACTTAAGAACTGTGATTTTTGAAATTACTTTATATAGGCCTATGCACATCTCAAAAAGTAAAGCATTTCATGGAACAATATTTCAAGAGAAACCCTGTAAGTTATTTGTAAATATGTGAACTTTTAATTTAGTTTTTTTTTTTGTTCCGAAAGTGTCCAATGGCTTTAAGTATAATATCCCGATGCAAATTTCCATCTATTATAATGGTTTCGGTATCTACAAATAGTATAGGATTCGAACTGCCTTTAGCTACCGGCCAATCTCGGTGGTCTTCTAGATGGTAAGACACTGCTCTAGAATTGATTGCAAAGGTCGTGGGTTCGAATCCCACCCCAGTAATATGCCTGTGATTTTGTTCTCAGAGCTCGGAAAATAATTTTTACCAGACAAATCGCAATCAATTTTGTAAAGGGTCGAAAGGCACCAAAACAGGTATGGTAAAACCTTATTATAAGCCCCAGGTCAAAACGATCAGCTCTTCGTTATCAACAATTTATTTTACAGTTTATTTTTAATGTCGCATATAGGCTACATGTACTAACAATGTCAAACAAAAATGTGTTTACTGTGCAGAGAGTAACAATCGTTTCGCGGAAGACTGGGTAGCTGTCCTTGAGTATTTCCATACAGAAATTCATGGTCCTATTGAAAGCACACCTTCCCATATAATCCCGTTAGTGTGCATTGTATACGAGCTTCCGTAGCATGCAGAGGGAAATTCCCCTCGATGTCCCCTTGAAATTCCCCGATGATGTCAGCACATTGTGTTGCAATACGGAAATTTATGCAAACGAATGAAATAATGTTTTGCGTTTCCACCGCTGCCTTTTTTTGCTTTTCTCCTTTTTTTTCTCTTTTCATTTCCATAAAAAACGAGAGTGACGTTTGTGTGGACATTCAAGTTTGCAGAGATTTTAAGTGGAGTTTTGTTGGCCTTAAAGACACTATTGGTTATTGTCAAAGACTAGTCTTCACAGTTGGTGTATATCAACCATAGAGCAAGGAGCAGATCTCAAAATACGCATAAAATAACAAACCTGTGAAAATTTTAGCTCAATTGGTGGTCGAAGTTGCGAAATAATAATGATAGAAAACAAAACACCATTTGTCACACGAAGTTGTGTGCTTTAAGATGCTTGGTTTCGAGACCTCAAGTTCTAAATCTGAGGTCTCGAAATCAAATTCTGTGATCGGCTCCAGGGCATAAAGACCGAATTCATGGGACGGGGAGATTTCACAAATATCTAAAGATTAATTATATCTTTAAAAGCTTTGGACACTATTGGTAATGACTCAAAATAATAATTAACATAAAACCTTATTTGGTAACGAGTAATGGGGAGCTGTTGGTAGTATAAAACATTGTGAGAAACGGCTCCCTCTGAAGTAACATAGTTTTCGAGAAAGAAGTAGTTTTCCACGAATTTTATTTCGAGACCTTATCAGTTTTAGAATATGAGGTCTTGAAATCAAGCATCTGAAAACACACAACTTGGAGTGACAAGGGTGCTTTTTCTTTCATTATTATCTCGCAACTTCGACGACCGATTGAGCTCAAATTTGTACTGGTATGTTGAGATAAACCAAGTGAGAAGACTGGCAAAGTGTCTTTAACTGCACATCAATCGTAGTTGCCAAGTAAAGTGTGACGTCACAATAAAAATCACTGCGGTAATACTGACAATTTGTCTTGCGATGAATTTTATTGCTTTGTAAAATCGGCCTAAGCAAGTAAAGGGCACCAACAAGCTCTTAAAACTTGTTCTGGGTGTGCCCTTAACTTGACCAGTTCAGGCATGGTGAGTATTAAAGACACTGGACACTATCGGTAATTGTCAAAGACCAGTCATTTCACTTGGCGTATCTCAACTCATGCATAAAATAACGAACCTGTGAACATTTCAGCTCAATTGGTCGTTGAAGTTGGGAGATAATAATGAACGAAAAAACACCCTTGTCACACGAAGTTGTGTGCGTTTAGATAGTTGATCTCGAGACCTCAAAATCTAAATCTGAGGTCTCGAAATCAAATTCGTGGAAAATGACTTCTTTCTCGAAAACTATGTCACTTCAGAGGGAGCCGTTTCTCACAATGTTTACTATCAACCTCTCCCAGCTCGTCACCAAGTAAGGTTTTATGCCAATCATTATTTTGAGTAATTACCAATAGTGTCCACTGCCTTTAACTATCCATGAAAAAAAAAAAGGAAAAGAGAAAACCGGGTAAGAAAAAATTAAGAGGAACAGATATTACTCCCATACTTTTGTTCAAAGAAAGTGAGGGAATAAAAAGATGAACATCAAAAACAAGAGCAAAAAGAGGAAATCATCTGAAAAGAAGATTGTCTCACATACAGTAATAATAAAGGACTCGGGTACTTTTAATGTCCATAGATTTACATTAAACTGACAGGGCTTGAAGATAATGATAGTGGAAAGCTTCCCTTCAAATATTACTAGCTGAGGTTGTGTAGTTTTTGAGAAATGAGTAAAACAAGTCACAAAATAACTTTCTCATGAGACGAAAATTATTTTAGCATGTAAAATCCCAATAACCAGTTATGATATTATACCAAAACCATAGCATAACTGGTTAATACGTTTTTACATGCTAAAACTTATACGAAAATTATTTGTTTTAATCATTTCGTAAAAACTACAGCACCTCAGTTAGTAAAATTTCAAGGGAAGCTTTCTACTATCATAATCTTCGAACTGTGTAAGTTTAATGTAAATCTGTGGACATTGTGTTTTTTGTTAGGAAAAAGTACATTATACCCTTTAAGTAATTGACCAGCAACCACCCAATACCCCGAGAAGCTGCATGTATTCTTCTTCAGATCTACACACTTATTTTTATTTTGCAGGAACAAAACAAAAGCGTAGCCGGGTCGTGGCTATAGCAATACTTGTTTTTTATTTGCAAACTTATTGCTTGACTTGTGCACTGTACATGTTTGGTAACTGTCAAAGACCAGTGCTCTCACTTGGTGTATCCTATCAAAACCATAAAATAACAAGCCTGTGAAAATTTGGGCTCAATTGGTGGCCTCAAAGTTGCGAGAAAATGATGACAGAAAAAAACACCCATGTTGGACGAATTTGTGTGTTTTCAGCTAGTAATAAAAGACTTCTGTAGCTAGAAGTCTTTTACTATTTTATTGAGAAATTATCTCTTTCTCAAAAACTACGTTACTTCACAGGGGGTTGTTTCCCACAATGTTTTATATACTATCAGCAGCTCTCCAATGCTCGTTACCAAGTCAGTTTTTAAGTTAATATCTGTTTTGAGTAGTTACCTAACGTGTACCTTCCCTTTAATTGAAAGAGACAGTGCCACGACTTGAATTGTTTGAGATTAGGGGCTGATCAGCATGGTCTTCTTAGAACGGTGTAGGCTTAAATTGAAGACCACTACCGTCCCGTTTGAAACCCATGATGGAGGTTGTTTAAAGGAACACGTTTCCTCGGATCGGTCGAGTTGGTTTTCCTTTTACCTCGTCGACTAACACGGTCGGCCATTCATGGGAGTCAAATTTTTGCTTCCATAATGACCGACCGTGTTAGTTCGCAAAGGAAAACCACGCAAATTCGAGGCAAATTTGTGTGAATCATTGTATTCTACTTTTAAATTATCTTTCTAACCATTTTTTTTTAACGGTTACAAACGCTTTTCAAAGACCAACTCGACCGATCCAAGGCAACGTGTTCCTTTAAGAAAATAATATGTATATCTCACCTGCAAATGGTGCCATTTCCGCCATTTCCATATTGCTTAGTGGTGGTGCTTCAGTATCCTAAGAAATGAAAAGAAAAAACGTTTGCATATTCAGGCTTTTCCTGGTCTGCGTGCTGTGCGCACCAAATCTGACGATCGAATGGTACAAAGTGTAGAGTGTTGACAAAGGTTACATTCAAGTACTAAAATAAATATTGACATGACGTTATCAGTGCGTTACCTGGTGTGGCGGGGATTCAGTTAGTCTTGGTTCAAGACTCTCCTGGATTTGTAACAAGAGAGCGCGCTATCACCCCAACGCGCTATCAACCACGAATCGCTATCACAGGAGAGTCTTGGCACATTCGTTAAATCTCCCCCCAAAATCGGGGGGAAACATAATGCGCGTGCGTAGGTTTCCCGCAGAGCCCGCCCCTTTTTTTTTGGGGGGGGGGGGAGATTTAACGAATGTGCCAAGACTCTCCTGTGATAGCGGTTCTCGAGTGATAGTGGTTCGTGGTTGATAGCGCGTTGGGGGTGATAGCGCGCCCTGTTGTGACAAATCCAGGAGAGTCTTGAACCAAGACTAGGATTCAGTAGGAAGCACACAATGGTACAAGGTTGAGTGCTGATATCCAAACAGAATTTGCTTTACAGTACCCAATGCATCTCTGCCAGACAACATCACATCATACGGGTACTCCAGTAACTATATAAACTTTACACTGCTTCGCCGACAAACACTTTCTCCTTTTCTGATCTTTCGGGTCTTCAAAAGTTTTGCCAGGATTGGGCGCATCTCACAGCCTTTTCGTTTGCTGCCGTCAGGTTGGTCGTCAAGGCAGGCACTGCTCATCAGGGGCTGGTATTAGGTGTGGTATAGATTGGGGTGAGTGGCAGGGTCATATTTGGTGCCGTTATCATGTGATATACAGCCACTCCTTCATGCATCGTCTCTACTGTAAACTATTTCAATGATGGCAAACCGCTCGCTGTTCGGAATAACACGAGAGGTGTTAAAGGATTTGACTACCTGTAAACTTTGTTTTGAGGAATACGACGAAGTTGAACGCCAAGCCAAATATTTACCGTGCCTGCATAGCTTTTGCCTGTTTTGCCTCGTCGAACACGCCAAGGGTGAGAGGGTATTTAAGTGTCCAATGTGTAGGCGTTCTACGAACGTTCCAGAGAATGGAGTTCGCGGGCTTCCAGATAACTTCATAGTCGGAACTTTAACGGATCTTCAGCCCGTGGTTAATAACGCTGACCCATCTACGATCCTTAGATGTGGCTCGTGCACAGATGAGGAGAATGTATCCGCAGTCGGGTTCTGTTTGGCATGCCAGGCATTTCTGTGCCGCACATGTAAGGAGGCCCATTCGAGAATGCGAGCATTCGATGGCCACGAGGTTAAAACAATGGAGCAGTTGCAGAATCCATCAACGCCGCCACAGCAAGGGTCGTACTGCGATCAGCACAAACGTGAGCGTCTGACTCTATTTTGCACCGGTGCGAAGTGTCAGAAGGTTCTATGTATACTCTGTGCTCAAACACGACACCAGGGTCAGGATCACCCCACCGTCGAACTCGCCGTGAGGTCTGCCGAGGTAATGAGGGATATGAACAACCTTGTCGAGCAAGCCCGTCATAAAGCAACCCTTGTACGAGAAATATCCGGGAAAATCAACACAGAGATTAACCGAACGAGTCGTTTGTACGAGGAAAGCGCAAACGCCGTCAATCGTTTTTTTGAGGCACTTCAAGAGAAGCTCAAAGAGAGGGTAACCAATGCAAATATCTTCCAAAATCAGGTTTGTGTTGATCGCACCAATCTTCTTCGTCGACAGACAGACCGGGCCGAATCCATTATCTCCCAGTTTGAGTCTGCTTGCCAATTTGCCGAGACAGCTTGCGGTACGGGAAATCCAGTGCACCTCCTCTGGGCTAAGGAGCAGGTCTTTGCGAAACTTGAGGAGCTGATCAACTTAAACCTCGCCAAGCATATTCCATTCCAACCGACAAGTGAAGACGTCTTCAAGTCATTAACAGCAGACCAAGAATGGGCCCTAGAAGAGTTTGAGAAGATCTTCCAGCGCCTCGGGATTTTTACAAAGTCCATCTGTAACTATGATTTTGAGGTTGATTTAGCAGAAGGAAAAACATTTTCTCTCATCACCGAAGCTTTGCAAGTGGTCCGTTTGCGTTTATCAGACAAACCCGGCCAGTCATTGGAGAATCTTATTGATCGTCTAGATGCGTTCATCGTGTCCCCAGATGGTAACAGCACAGATTGCGCCATTTTAAGAATGAGTGACACCGACATACAGGGATGTGAGGTGCAAGTCCAGCCGATGGTTTCGGGGACACACAAATTAAACATCAGTGTTTCCGGGGTACCCATCAAACACAGCCCCTTCTTCCTCGAGGTCGCAGATGGTCCTCCCCAAGAGCCTACCGCCCAGGAGGAAATCTCAAGTGATGTGACTTGGAACCAGAAGGAGATCTCTACTGATGTGACTTGGAACCCTGACGTCTTTGCGGGACGTGAGCACACAATCTTTGTCAAGCTCCACGGCATCCGAGAAGGTCAAAGGTTAACTGCAAGATACTATATGCAGGAGGACCAGAGCACGAATGGCCTTGAAAACGACAATGATGACGAGCCCATTGAAGATGTCACACATCAAGACGTTGGAACTGACGCAAGAATTACATCAACTGCAGATGAAGGAACATTCCGGGTTGCTTTCACTCCTTCTCAAGCTGGCAGGCTGATCATGTCGATCTTCCTAGACGACAAACCGATTCCAAACCAACCCTTTCTCGTGAGCGTCGGCCCTCGCCGTCAGACCTCGCCGTATTCCGCCTCAATCCGCTTTGCTCAGATGGGGAGGCACACGGGGCGTATTGCAGTACTGGACATGCCTTATTCTATTGTCGTCTCAATGCATGACTACAAGAGACCACTTCGCACTGGAGGCCGAAGCATCATCGCGACCATCGCCTCGGGAACATCCCATCAAATACAATGCGTCGCCAGGGACATCCAAAACGGCAGGTATTTAATTACCCTTTCATTAATTTTTTTGATTTCATTGGATGGGTTGCAAATAGCGTCATTGACCGCCTTTAATTGATATTAATAAACATTGGACGCGCTGCGCATCTCTCCTCAGCCAATAGTAGCCTTGAACTCGTGCACATTTTATCAAAGATGTTGGTCACTGACGTCATGCGCAACCCATCAATTGCCAGCCATACAATTATACAATAAAAATAAAACTGAATTATTCGGTCAGACAGAACCTGTTTGTTTGTTTGTTGTTTGTTTGTTTGTTTGTTTGTTTGTTTGTTTGTTTGTTTGTTTGTTTGTTTGCAAAACGCAGCTCAGCATAACAAAAGTATGCTTAGAATAAGACTACCAGCTTAACTGCACTGTCACACATACCATAGGTGAGTGTGGTTTCCTGTTCATTTCAAACCATCAAACCACAATTTTCTGCTTAAGCAGCTCCATGAAACTAGGCCCTAGATGCATCAACGACCAAACCAGTCCCGAATCACTAACAAGCACTGAGCACTTAACTCATGACACTTTTGCATTCCCTTTTGTTTCCTTTTTAATTTGTGTCCAACACCCATTTTAATGCTGCTTTCAATTCACCGTTCCCGTTTGTTTGTTCCTTTTGTTAATTTAATGTTATTGTAGGCGAAATTCTCGTAGCCTTTGACTTTTTATTTCGTATAAAATAAACCAACGTTGAAAGTTGAATGTAATTGAATTTTCCAGCTACAACATTGAGTTCATACCACGGTCTTTGGGCTCTCACACTCTGGAAATAACAGTAGATGGACAATATCTGGACATAAACCCGAAGAGTTTTACCGTATCACGCTATCTACCCTTTGGAAATCCTCGTTGCGGCTATATTAGCCCGACCGGGATCGCCGTTGATAAAGAAAGGTATGGTAAAAGAGATTGCGAGGTTTAGCTGCACGTTACGCGAGCAAATACGTGGACGTGAACGTCAAAAAAAGGTGTTGTTTCTGGGTGACACCGCAAATTTAAAGTCACCTGGAAATATACTTTTTTTTCTTGAAACATAAGAGTATATTATGTTTCTGAACGATAACATTTTTTTTTGAGTAATTGTTTTTATCGATGTATAATATGTAAAAAAAAAAATAATAAAGTTGTGTTGGGGGTGACTCCGCCTACCCCTTTTGTGACGTCAATCGAGGCAGACTTTGCCTCGATCGAACATCGAACACACGTACGTGCAACATACATTCAAGTCCTGGTCGTGAGTTTGTACGTTTCGAAAAAATAAATTTCTCTTGTATTTTTCCGCTGCTGGATGCAGCAAAACAACTAAAGATGGGGTCAGTTTGCAAGTCTTTTCCAGCGCTGCGCAGCAAACACTTCGAGCCGTCGTGCTTCAAGAATCCGGAATACACTACACATTTTGACATGAAGAGAAAAGTTCTTTTCTAAAAGACGCCATCCCAACAATTTGTCCAGCTAGTGGGGAGGTCAAAGAAGACGTAACGAACCTAAAGGAGCATTTGCCTAACGGAAAAATCAGGTATTTTTTCAACTTTGAGGGCATGTTTTAATAGCTTGCGCCAAGCGTCACTATCTTGTGTTGGCACGCACTGCATGCGATTCATCGCGCCTCGAATGACGTCACAAACAGCGCCCTCTCGGGTCGGGCTTATTTTCAAATTTGTAAATAACATGGAAACTAATTTGTTTAAACCTTAGTTAATTGTTTATTCATATTCCACTCATCAAAACACATAGTTTAGTGACAAAAGCTTCTTTTGACAAAAAATCACTTCCAGGTGACTTTAAACTTATTGAGTGCTCACGTATGACGTCTGCGCGGACGTACGTACCTGACGTGAAAAAATGGTAACTTCACGTATGCTAAAAATAGGAAATTTTAATAATGTTTTTGACGTTCACGTTCACTTTCACGCGGAACGTGCAGCAATCCCTACATTCCTACACGCTACACGCAGCAAACAGTACATGGCAACCAATGTACTTACCCATGGCAACCATTAATTTCGTAATTTACTCTGGTTTATTCAATACGAGGTAGGGAGCTACAAAAGAATAGCTAATTTGACCACGGCGTTCACACTTTTACAAGAATACAAATGTGTTTAATACCAGGTAAATTTCCATTGATTACGTAGTTCTGAGCATGCACACATCAATAAAAACAATGAATTTTGCCCTGTAAGTCTGTTGCCACCAAGCGTCCTAAAGGTCCCCCATTAAAACTGTTGCAAAATTCGGGAAAATTAAGTAATGCTATTCATTTTGGTTTTACCCATACACCGATGTGTTTATACTGTTAGCACTATACCCGGTCCTTACCCGTGTTCTGTGAAAAAAATCACAGGCATATTACTCGGGCGGGATTCGAGCCCACGACCTTTGAAATTCTAGAGCAGTGTCATACCAACACTACCACCGAGATTGCACGGTGTCTAGAGGCAGTCCGAATTCTTTGTTTTTGCAGCGGGTCCTGCAAACGATTTAAAGTCACCTGGAAATAGGATTTTTTTTCTTTCAAACATAAGAGTACATGCTTACGAACAATAAAACAATTTTTTTAGTAATTGTTTGTCACGATTTATATGTTTAAAAAACATATAAAGTTGTTTGGGGGCTGACTCCGCCTACCCCTTTTGTGACGTCAATCGAGGCAGACTTTGCCTGCAATGCGTATAGTTATCACACGTGTAAAGTACATGTACGTCCAAGTCGTGAGTTGGTACATTTCAAAAAGTGTTTTTCTGCATTCAGCAGCAATACACCTGGTCGGCATTGCCGGAAAAAAACGTGTTTTTTTTTTTTTTTTTTTTTAAACGTACAAACTCACGACTTGGTCCGTACATGTACTTTGCAATTGTGTTTACTCTACGCATTACAGGCAAAGTCTGCCTCGATTGACGTCACGAACAGCGCCCTCTCGGGTCGGGGTCTACTCTTAAATTTGTAAATAACATAAGAACTGATTTTTTAAAACCTTAGTTAACTGTTTATTCACATTCCACTCATCAAAACACATATATTAGTGACAAAAGCTTTATTTTGAAAAAAATACCACTTCCAGGTGACTTTAATTGATATTAAATAATGCTCTTATGTTCGCTCAAACCCAATCAGGAATTTTGTCCTAGTCGCAGACGGCCGACAGTCCTGCATCCATCGCCTAGACTTGGATGGCAATGATGCTTTACAACATATCGCCATCTCAACCAAGAGGTCCGTGCAAATTGCCACGAGCAAGCTTGGCAGACTAGTGATGCTGATACCGGCGGAAAGCACCGTGATACTACTGTCCGCTTTTACGAAAGATGAAGAGCAAAGGTAACTTAACTTTACTTAAAGACCCTGGACACTGTTGGTAATTGTCAAAGACCAGTCTTTTCACTTGCTGTATCTCAACGTATGCATAAAATAACAAACCCGTGAAAATTTGAGCTCAATTGGTCATCGGAGTTGGGAGAAAATGATGAAAGTAAAAAACACCCTTGTGGGACGAATTTATGTGCTTTCAGATAGGAATAAAATACTTTATCTATTTTAGTGAGAAATTACTCTATTTCAAAATCTATGCTACTTCAGAGGGAGCCGTTTCTCACAATATATATTATCAACAGCTCTCCAATGCTCGTTACCAAGTCAGTTTTTAAGTTAGTATTAGTTTTGAGTGAATACCAAACGTGTACCTTCCCTTTAACATGCATAAAATAACAAGCCTGTGAAAATTTGAGCTCAATCGGTCATCGAAAATTAAAGTTGCGAGATAATAATGAAAGACAAAAAAAAACACCCTTGTCACACGAAGTTGTGTGCTTTCAAATGCTTGCTTCGAGACCTCAAGTTTTAAATCTGAGATATCGAAATCAAATCCGTGGGAAATTACTTCTTTCTCGAAAAGTGCATTACTTCAGAGGGAGCCGTTTCTCACAATGTTGTATACTGTCAACCTCTCCCCATTACTCGTATTCAAGAAAGGTTTTATAGTGATAATTATTTTGAGTAATTACCAGTAGTGTCCACTGCCTTTAAAGAATGTTTCAACTTGAACGAAAACAACTCACGGGGTCCAGTTTCATAGAGCTGCTAAACACAACATGTTAAAGCAAGAACAACACAGGTAATGCTTAGCAGGTTAAGGTTACCAGCCAAAACAAAATCATAATTTATAGCAGTGTTGAGCCACATTTTCTGCTCTAAAAGCAGCTGTATGAAATCGGCCAGGATCTTTGCCGAAATTCATTAAAAAATACTTTTAATCAAACAATAACAAACTTGTGTCTATTAAGCAGATCTTATTGTACTATTAAAAAACAACAATAATAATAACATTCCCCAGTGCTTTTCAGAAAGATTCGCGAAACAATGTTACACCATCACTCGTGTTACGTCAAAATGTTGGAGTTCCGTTTTGTCCATGTATAGAAACTTTGTTGCAAAATGGAGATGTATAAAAGCATAATTGACGTCAAAGTATTGTCATTTTGACGCACGGGTTAACGGCAGAAGTTTTCCTATAATTTGTTGAACCTTATAGGCCGGCCTCCAGGTCGATCTTGCGTCGACAAAAAACAGTCTGCGACTGACTTTTCAGGATCACACTCTGCACCTGATCAGTCAGCGATTATTTACGACCTGCGCGTAACTGCGATGATTTTAAGACAATTTGTAACAGTCGCCGCTCGAAAAAATGAATAGTCACAATTTCAACTTATTAGACGTGACCCCGATGGTCGGGAACCAATTGCAGGCGCACGATTTCTCAGTTGATGTGACCTGAGCATATTTTGTTTGTTGCGGGCGCAAGAAAATCGTAGGTCTACCTGAGACCGGCTTTATAGGTTGTGCAATGCGTTTTCGGGCAAGGTCGTTTAGCCACTGGATTTTTTTACAACATAGACTGGTCCGCTGTGTCAAGGAAACTCCCCACAAATACACCTTAGTCTTCCGCGTAGTAACAATATTGTTTTACACACCTGACCCAACACATGTAAATATTCAAGGGTCCGCCCCCGGAATGGTGAAATACAACAAATTTCTTCATCATACCCAAACAACAAAATATTTTTATTAAGTTGTGGGCGACCTTGACTATTTCTTGTTGAGCGTGTGGTTCTTGAGAAGGATCAGAAGTTTACTCGATATTTCGAACTTTTTTTTTTTCGTCATCAGGAAAATAAAAAAAAAGAGAAATGTGTGTTTTCCCAACAGGTGGTCATGCAGCAGCGAAACCACAACACCAACCAATGTGTTCTGCTCCCAGGATAACAAAGTGATAATTAGCGATTGTAACTCTCAAAAGCTCTTCGTGTACGACAGTCAAGGTGTCATCATTAGTCATATTCAACTACCAGAGGGATCCCTCACGGGCAGTTGCATGAACAACGCGTGCTGCCTACCAAATAATGACGTCATCGTTGCAACCAGCTGTCATCCTTACCGCATTATCCGTTATACCATCGCTGGTACCCTCAAGTATGCGTCAGTCTCGCCTGCCAATGGCGACCAACTGGCAGTTGCTGCGTTGGGTGAGCAAGCAACAATCGTCGTGTCCTCAGCTGGGAAGGTTATGATTCTAGCCCTGCACCCGAATGGTTCATCGACAGTTGTTAGCGAGTTTAAGACGGAGCGAATATACACCAGTCTCGGCTCGACGGCTGATGGGTGTTTCATGGCGTTTGATCCCGGTGAAGGATTTCACCTCGATAAGTACAGTTATCGGGAGTACCCAGACGAAGAGGAGGGGAAAGAAGTACTGGTATAGGATTTGTTAGGAATATTAACAGTAATTATTAAGGAACTGTGAATGTATTCATTTTGGGTTCTATCCATATACACTGTGTGTGCACTTTATACTCCGAGTTCTGTGAAGAAAAACATCACCGGCATATTACTCGGGTGGGATTCGAACCTACGACCTTCGTAATTCTAGAGCAGTGTCATACCAACTATACCACTGAGGTTGCCGGGAAGCTAGAGAGGCAGTTCGAATCCTATGTTTAACCGCGGGTACTGCAACGATCTAACAATTATTTTTTTTAATAATGGCAACAACAAAAAAACCTCTTTGTTATCCCATGGCAACAGATACAAATACATTTTTTCCCTTTTTTTTCGATTTCAAACAAAAAGTGAAATTTTTCCTATTTCCAAGACCACGTTATCATGACACAGTTAACTTTTATGGATGGCTGCATTGAATATATATACAACTAAATATGGGTTCAACCTTTTAATTTCAAATAGGGATGGTTTAATACTTTTTTGACGTAATACAATGTTGTATTTTCGTCAAAGAAGAAAAAGTACACAGCTCATTATGGCATTGCTCCTATTTAATCATCGAATACATTTTGTGAGATTAGACACTTAAAGGCAGTGGACACTATTGGTAATTACTCAAAATAATTATTAGCATAAAACCTTTCTTGGTGACGAGTAATAGGGAGAGGTTGATGGTATAAAACATTGTTAGAAACGGCACCCTCTGAAGTGCCATAGTATTTGAGAAAGAAGTAATTTTCCACGAATTTGATTTCGAGACCTCAGATTTAGAACTAGGGGTCTCGAAAACAACCATCTAAACGCACACACCTTCGTGTGACAAGAATGTTTTTTTTCTTTCATTCATATCTCGCAAGTTCTATGACCGATTGAGCTCAAATTTTCACAGGTTTGTTATTTTATGCATATGTTGATATATACCAACTGTGAAGGCTAGTCTTTGACAATTACCAATAGTGTCCACTACCTTTAAGAATAATATTATCAGTAATTATATAATAGTTGTGGCTATCTAATCTTATTTTGAAAAAGGGCCTTCGTTTATACTTTTGTATTTGCTGAACTTTGGCCCCATGCTAACAAACACGAACAAGAAACACAGGCTGCATTGAATCGATAAAAAAATACCACCGTTGTGCTGGGTTCAACCATCAACTTTTTATATTTTTTTTGTAGAGTGTGAAATACCATTTTTGAGGGACATTGGTCTTATGAAAAAAAAATGGCATGGGAAAATACTTTTGGAGTATTTTAGGTGTATTTAAAGTATGGAGTCATTGTTGGGGGCTATAATCGTCGGCTTCCTCCATGGTTGAATCATGGAGGTAGAAATGTTTTTACCTCCATGGATGAATCCACCACTCTATTCGGAAAATAAAGCTAAAAATCCTATGGAATAATTCAGTATCAAGAATGACAGGTGTTTCAAGCAAAGTACACATTTATTTAAAAATAGCAATCCTTTTAATAACGATTAAATTGCGTGACTCGATAAATAAACAGTTAAAATAGTCTTTTGAAACAACAAACTCTTAAATGATGAAGACAAATAAACTTACAGTTGAACAAAATTCACACAACAGTTGAACAAAATACAAAATAAAATAAACGTTACAATACAGTTTAAGATTATATCTAAACATAGTGAAAAAAAAGGAAACATAGTTCTTTTATAGATGGTAAATTTGCATTGGGGATAAAGAATATTTATTTTGGTTTTACCCATATACACTGATGTGTTAGCAATGTATACTCTGTGAAAGTGATTGTTTTCACATAGCTTGGGAAAGTACTGAGTATTTAGTGCTTATCACATCCGTGTATAATGGTTAAAACCAAAATGAATCTTGTTGTTTGAGTTCGTTTCCATGGCGTTTTAACCACCAATCATTAAACTCAAGTGCACAATACCTGTAGTCCCTTCAAAGAAACAAAGTTCACATATTATTTACAACAGGGTTTACAGAAGGTAATGGTGAAAAATTGTTCCATAAAATACTTTATTTTTGAAAAAACATTAAAACAATTATCAATTCTCGATATCAAGAATTACGGATTTATTTTAAACACATGTCATGACACGGCGGAACGCGCGGAAACAAGGCTGGGGTGACTCTAGTCTTGGTTCAAGACTCTCCTGGATTTGTCACAACAGGACGCGCTATCACCCCCAACGCGCTATCAACCACGAACCTGTGATAGCGGTTTGTGGTTGATAGCGCGTTGGGGGTGATAGCGCGCTTTCTAGTTACAAATCCAGGAGAGTCCTGAACCAAGACTAGGGTGACTCCCGATGACCGATTGAGCCCAAATTTTCACAGGTTTGTTATTTTATATATAAGTTGTTATACACGAAGTGTGGGCCTTTGGACAATACTGTTACCGAAAGTGTCCAATGGCTTTATTTTTAAGACGTTAACAAAACAAGTTGATAACCATTTAAGATGTTATAATAAAACCAGTAAATCAGTTTAATACAAAACGATAACCATTTAAAGGCACTGGACACTATTGGTAATTACTCAAAATAATTTTTAGCACAAACACTTACTTGGAAACAAGCAATAGAGATGTTTTTTTCTTCCATTGTTCTTATCTTGCAATTGCGACGACCAATTGAGTTAAAACTTTCACATAATTTCTTTTCTATGCATTTGTTGAGATACACCAAGTGAGAAGACTGGTCTTTGACAATAATGTCCAGAGTGTAAGACGTTATAATAAAACCAGTTGATAACCATTCAAGACATAACAAAACCAGTGATAATCATTTAAGACATTATAATGACACCAGCTAATAACCTTTCAAGACATTATCATACAATCAGTGATAACCACTCAAGACATTATAATTAAACCAGCTAATAACCATTCGAGATGTTATAATAAAACCAATTGAAAATTATTTAAGACGATATAATAAAACCAGTTGATAACCATTTAAGATATTATAATATAACCAGTCGATAACTGGAGATGCAACTCATTATTCTAGTCATATACCGAGGGGTAACTAATATAGCAATCACACAGTCTTCCAGATGGTCTAGAGGTTTGGGTTGTATTTCGCAACTCAAGGGGTGGACCAATGAATATTTGCACGCGTTGAGTCAGGTTTGTCACACAATATTGTTACTTCACAACAGACTCCGATAACGAGAACCAAAACGATAACGATAAAAATGCACGCCCTTGATTAGTTGAAATGCTCCATGCAGAATACGCACACACCCACACAACCAATCGAGGGCGTGTATTTTTATAGTCATCGTTTTTGTTCTCGTGATCGGGGCCTGTGTGACTCGGCCTTAAGATGGTTTGTGTACAAGTCAATGAGGAATTCTCTAGAGACAGCGGACTAGCCTATGTTGTAAAAACTTCAGCTGGTAAACAACCTTGCCCTTGCCACTCGGCTACTTTGAAATTTGTATTGTTGTGACTGCTTCACCACTAATTGTTTTGGATATTTGAAAAATGTGAACTTTCCTTACTGGGTTTCAATCAGGGCCCAAATTCATAAAAATGAATACTGCTTAGCATTGTTATTTGCTTAGCAAAAAATGAGTGGGGTACCAGTTGCAATAATGTAAACTCTACACCATTATGGTTGGTAACCAGTTTATATTGCTGTGCTTAGCAAAATATGCTTAAAGGCTTTTTGAAATTGGGCCCAGGTGGACAAAAACAGAGCTTTGGAGCCGAAGCTGCGGTTTTGGAAAACGGTAATTTCCTTGATAACAAGGCTGTCAAATATAAGTGCTTGTGTTAATTTAAAATCAAAAAAATTGTGTACATACATTAAGCGTGAGGTCTTGCGATCTCGGTGTTGAAAACACTCCTGGTCCCAGCCTTGGTTTTGGGCTGCTGGCCCTTGGTCTTGGTCTGGGAGAAAAAACACTGTTACTTAGACTCTGGTGTCCATATGAGGTGTCGGTCTTGATTTCAGCACTGTCCAGCCCATGGTCTGCCAAATTCTAGGAAATTCTCTGGTCTCAACTATAACAATGCCAGTTAAGGTGCAGTCATACAGGCCTCGATGGCGAGAACAAAAACGCTACCAATGCGCGCCCTCCATTGGTTGAATGAGCAAGGGCATACTCTGCGTAGAGCAATCCAACTAATATAATGCCTTCTCTTTGCGTCAAGATCGTTTAAATTTTCTTTATCGCTGCAGTGAAACTTGGCCTTCAGCCTCTGATCTACTAGATTCTACGAGATTCAGGGCCAAATTTCAAAAAGCTGCTAGGCAAAACATTTGCTTAGCATGAAATTTCTGCCTCAATGAAAACAGGAGTACCAACCAAATGTCCACATGATTTTCAGGATGAACAAACAACACCAGCAACAAGCAATATGCAACGAATGGAATCTTGGTTGGTAATCCTATTGTTGTCAAGGAAGAAATTTCATGCTAAGCAAATTTTTGTGCTGAGCAGCTCTATGAAATTAAGCCCTGGTCTCGATTGCAATACCTGTCTCCCAGATTTCGAAGCAACTGTCACTTTGTGAACACCAGGCAGGGAAAGACGACCATGAGCCTCTAACTGTTATTTGATGTATTTCATGCAAGAGTGAAGGATTCCAATTCCACCGAGTTTTCTCAATTCTTCAAGATGTCTGAAAAATAGAGCAGGAAGAAAGCGGTAAAGTAACTTTAACGAATTTGGGTACTTTTTTTAACACAAACACAGTGTCCACAGATTTTGAGATTAAACTTACGTGGTTTGAAGATAATGACGGTAGAAAGCTTCACTTAAAATATGTCACAATGTCACAAAAATGCTGAGGTGCTGTAGTTTTTGAGAACTGAGTAAAACAATGTCACGAAAAACATCATGCTAAAATAATGTTTGTCTCCTGAGACAAAAATTATTATTGTGACATTGTTTTACTAATTTTTCGAAAACTTTAGCACCTCAGCAAGTAATAATTTAAGGGAAGCTTTCGACCATCATTATCTTCAAACTGTGGAGTTTGATGAAAATCTGTTGACATTGTGTTTTGTGTCCTACAAAAATATACACTGCTAGCAGAAGAAAAGTTTGACGGATTTCAGAAGACGAGTTCCGAGACTGCACCAAAGATGCACAGTTGGCTCCCATTATAAAGAGTACTAAGAAGAGGTTCTGCTTCATATAAAGAGCACATTCTGAAGTCCTGAATCTTATTTCTGCCTCGTCTTTCTTGTTCTTTGTTTTGCTGTCCTCTTATAACAACATTTATGTTAAAAAGAGGTAATTTGGCTATTCCCCGATTCTGCTTAAAGACAGTGGACACTATTGGTAATTGTCAAAGACCAGTCTTCTCACTTGGTGTATCTAAACATAATATGCATAAAATAACAAACCTGTGAAAATTTAAGCTCAATTGGTCGTCGGAGTTGCGAGATATGAATGAAATAAAAAACAACCTTGCAATAGAAAGTTGTGTGCTTTCAGATGCTTGATTTCGAGACCTCAAATTCTAAATCTGAGGTCTCGAAATCAAACATGTGGAAAATTACTTCTTTCTCAAAAACTACGTCACTTCAGAGGAACCGTTTCTCACAATGGTTTATACTATCAACCTCTCCCCATTACTTGTTACCAAGTGAGGTTTTATGCTGATAACTATTTTGAGTAATTACCAATAGTGTCCACTGCCTTTAAATAAAACCAGTTGAACCATTTATGACGTTATAATAAAACCAATTGATTACCATTTATGACGTTATAATAAAACCAATTGATAACCATTTATGACGTTATAATAAAACCAGTTGATAACCAGTTGTTCCAGCGATCTTGTTATAACAAGAGTCCACTGTACTGTTTTTAGTATCACATAATTAAATATGATACTAAATTCATGATCAAATTCAAAAGGAGAAGTCTGATTTCATCTGTTTAGTTTAAATCAGTCATACAAAATTATTTTGTCTGTGTGGCAACACCGATTGCCTAGACTACAGTTTTGTTTTGTTTCTTGCTTGTTTTTACAAGAGTGAAAATAAAACACAAAGCAACACTTGGTTTCCTTTTTCCTGTTCATTTATCCGTTTGACCTCAAGCAGGTAAAGATTAAACTAAACAAATGTCCACAGGACTTGCAACAAGTACCGACAAACATTTGTCACACTTCTAGTTCAAGCCAAATTCTGTTTAAAGGGTAGGTTAGGTTTGCAGGCCAAATACTTTACGGTGGCAATGGTGCTGATTACCTCCATGCCAACTTGCCATTCCCTTGGTGCCCTTGAAATGCTCCAGTAGAAATTGACAATTTCCTAATAGGGTGCCCTTTACCAAGGAGAACATGCCTTGGTGCCCTTGCCCTTTCAAAAACGAAGCATACAGGCCTAGGTTTGGTTATCACTCTTAGAGTGAATGGCATTACAAAACATTGGTTAGAAGCCTACAGCCGGCTTTTGATAGTTTTAAGGCATATTGAGAACATTTCACTTTGTAGTAGTTGTGTCAGTTTTTACATATGGCCCAACTTAGAATCGAAAAGTAACGTTTCTCAGATTGTGAATTCCAATTTTAGGTCTCATTCGTCTCACAGTCTTCAAAAGAATGTAATTCACTATTTTTTAAACGTATTATGTGGCATTATTGTAAAGAAAATACATGTTCTGCGTATAAATGAAGAAAAAAATTGCCCCCAAAATGTTTATATTAATTAAAACTCTGGAAATCTTCAATCCAAGAGTCCACATTTCAAACAAATTAGGGGAACAGGTTGCAAGGATTCAGGGAAAAAGTGAAAAGCGGATCTGCGTTCAGGAACTTTGTTTTTTCCGTTTGAACAAATCGAAACCAGGATGCATTTCCTTCCCGACAATGCTTTCCACTGCAACCACCAGGAAATGCTATAAATACTAAAGAGGTGAATAATCTTGGACAAGGGTACAGGCACTGAACCTTTTTGGTAATTATTCAAAATAGTTGTCAGCGAAGCTGAGGGATGGAGTACTGGGGCCTTTGACCCTTGACATAGTCACAATCTGTGTAGCTCATTCAAGGAGCTGATTTGACAAAACACTAGAATTAATCCAATCTCGAGTAACTCGAGTAACTCGTCCCAACTTAGGATGGGTTCAATGCAACGTCTATGGATACAGAACTAATCCTAAGTTAGGTAGAGTTTGTTGAAATCGAGTAACTCGTCCCAACTTAGGATGGGTTCAATGCAACGTCTATGGATACGGAACTAATCCTAAGTTAGGAAGAGTTTGTTGAAATCGAGTAACTCGTCCCAACTTAGGATGGGTTCAATGCAACGTCTATGGATACGGAACTGAACTCATCCCAAGTCCTAGGATTAATCCTAAGTAAGGAAGAGTTTGTTGAAATCGAGTAACTTGTCCCAACTTAGGATGGATTCAATGCAACGTCTATGGATACGGAACTGAACTCATCCCAAGTCCTAGGATTAATCCTAAGTAAGGAAGAGTTTGTTAAAATCGAGTAACTCGTCCCAACTTAGGATGGGTTCAATGCAACGTCTATGGATACGGAACTGAACTCATCCCAAGTCCTAGGACTAAGTAAGGAAGAGTTTGTTGAAATCGACGGCAAGGCCATACAGCATGCAAGCATAAAAGCATGCTAAGCACATGGAACTCTTGCATATCAGAAACTGATTACCTGCCAAACTCAGTGGTTGCCAGTTTGGCTACTGCAATAGGGTTAATGTTTCATTTTAGAGGTTTACAGACTCTCTTTATAATTTCACACCCCTACTACTTTTCCCCCACTTTTTGATCAATACTTTTTTGCTTGCAGTCTTTTAGAAGTGAAAGTTTAATTTAATAGACTTTTTACAGATTTGAGGCAGACAAATTTACATACACATTGCACACTATGTGCCATGTGTTTAATTTCCTTTTTCTTGTTCTTTTACATTTTTACTGGTTACTTTCCAATTTATAGTTATTGTTTATGTTTTATACAGTTTTTTTTATATAATTTGTCACGGAATTTGACCTTTTTTCACAACGTGATATGTTAATAAAAAACAAAAAATAAAAAAGTTTAGAGTTGATACGCAAACACCTTCTTGCGTTATGATTTCACTCATGCAGACTCGTACAAGCTTGTATTCGCCTCCAACCATAGACCTCCTATTGTCCCTCTTTTGTTTGTACTAAATTTTTGGCATTAGCTCCCATTGGTTTTGTACACGTTTTCCAACTGTGGACCTTTCCATAACCATGGACTCTATTCTCCTTTTTGATGTTATAGAGTCCCTGGTTAGAATGTGTATACATGCATAAACACACACCCACAGAAGAACAAGGCAAACACTATGGGTGCATTCGATTAGCTTCCTCGGGTCCTCCCCGCGGTGCATCTTGGTGAGCCCCCAACAAGAGCTAATCGAACGATCACACTTGCCCTCTTGTGGTGACGTCATGCACCTCGGGCCAGCCCCAAGTGACTCGTTCCATTAGCAGGGCACTGGGGGCTGACCCGGGTGAGTCCCTGGAATGACATGAATGACGTCAAAGCTATTCGAACGTACCGGGGTTGACCCAGGGAAGCTAATCAAACGCACCCAAAATGCTCCTATAGCTTGCTTCACCAGCGGAGCATAAAAACATGAACATACCTTTGATCAGTTGTCGCCAGTTTGGCTACTGCGATAGCACAGTTCTTTTTAACAGACTCGTCCGAGGAGTCTGTTTCGGATAGAAGCGTCTTAATGATGTCTGTGTGTACAAGAGAGCTACTCAATCCAGCTACCTGTGTACAGTGGCTCAGCACTAGAGCAGCATTGCCAATCATTACATCACTATCTGTCTTCAGAAGCCCCAGGGTGTATTGCAGTTCTGAGAACGGACAGACATGTACGAGATTTCGTTAGTAGGGTAGGAATTAAAACTTTGTGTGGTGGAAGTAGGTGTTGGTGCAAGAAGGTCTTGTTGAGTTGGTCAGCGTCTTTGTGTATGTACAATATACCCCATACACTCACTGGTGGGATGATCTTGAAGTTTTCCAAAAGCGTCTCTTCAATAGTAATGAAGGCGGTGTGGAGAAGTGCAGCGGGGGATCGCGATAGTTGAGTGATAGTGCATAACACGTGGAAATCCCTTTTTGAGTAGTGTGAGTTCTGAAAAGAACGGGTGGTTAAACAGTTAACATTCCAATCAATATGCTCTGATCATCTTCAAGATTGAACAAAATTTGAAACAACCCTATCTAGACAAAGCAATAAATCTGAAATGCTGTCAGATTCCAGTTGTCTGTGTCTTATACATGCTAAGAACATGACAAATACAATGTATATCTTATAACCAACAAACTACATCTAGTAGTTTGATGACGGCACTGTTTTACGATTCAACACCATTACAGCCAATATTTCCTTTGAGTAGCTACATCTTCTTAATGAGCCTGGAATGATCTTTCATGCATCAACGATTATTCAGGCTGACAAGAAACTATTTTTTAAATATTTATTTTTATTATATTTTTTGTATGCAAGTCGCCAGACACACAAGACCTGAAGGCCACTTCAAGGTGTGGGCAACAGTTTTTTTCTTCAAGTGGCCGTTGCCACCTACTCCTAGGGCTGAAACAGGGTTACCCCTTTTACAGTCCATACGGATGTAGGCTTGGGTATCATCAGTCTGAAGCCTAGTCGGTAGAGCAGAAAGCACTACCTCCCCAATTTTATGTAGGAAATGTCACAACCTGGATTCGAACCCACACTCTGCTGATCAAACACCATAGCTTGAATCCGGTGCTTTTAACTGCTCGGTCGTGACACGCCACATACATTGTATATTCATACCTACTTTCAACAAACCCTACACCAGTACTGCTGGGAAAAAATCAGAGGTGCCAGTGTAAATACCGCATGTTAAATTTTGCAATCTTTCCCTATGAATATACATTATATTCCCCAGGTAGCTGAGATGGTTTAAAGAATGATTTAAGGCCCTGTGACCAAGGGTGATAATGTAGAAGCGCTTTGAGATGCTTTTCGGGTGTGAAAAGCGCTATATAAAAACTAGTTATTATTATTAAATAGGCGAGAATTTACCTGGATCTGTTCTGACCATATCGTTCCTAGCTTTATCACTCCTCTGTGTTAGAACTGCAAGACACTTAATGCCATAGTGGCCACATGTCAGGTCCCCACCCTGTAAGACAGAGGGTAGAAATAATAACAATATTAATAATAACAGTAATAATAATAATAATACAAAGCATTTATACGGCGCTATACAAAGAACAGAGCGCCTTACATTAACAAAGGGAGGGCAACATAAGAACAAAAGACAAAACCAGACCAACCACAGGCAAATAGATAAACAAAAAGTTGAGCCAATAAGGATGGTTCTGGAAACAAAAATGTCTTGAGGAGGCGTTTAAACACAGCCAACGACGCAGCCCCTCTCAGATTCGCCGGCAGCGCGTTCCACAAGCGCGGTGCAGCAACCTCGAAGGCCGTGTCCCTGGCTTTCCTTTTGGATCTAGGAATGGAGAGCCGGTTCAAGTCTGATAAGGAGCCAGTCGATGGCTGTGTGCATCAGAAATACCATATTGTAAGTGAATCAAATTGACATGATAATAAAACTATTATTGAAGTCTTAGTGCACGTCAATGTATCTACCAACAAGGTACTCAAGGTGCTGAGTATATATACAAACTTTCAGAAAGATAGGTTATTGAAGTGATGGATTCTGAGACCCAATTATGTAGTACCTTGAAGGGTTTACAAGGTGCTACGGCGCATACAGCAGCCACAGCCAGGAACACTGGGGCGATCCCCTTCTTTTTTCGATAACTGCACTTGGTTCTTTTACATGTGCTACACAACACATGGGACCAACGGCTTTACGTCCCATCTGAATGACAAAGCTTAAGGACTCAAGTATTACGGCTGGGGATTCGAACCCACACTCTGCAGATCAGAAAAACCAGAGTTCCAATTCGGTGGTCTTAACCGCTCGGCCATGACACTTCCATTGCAGAAACAGTCACTACAGGACCTAATTGAACCCTACAGCAAGGGAACTGTTTGGTTACAATAGACCTTTCTATGGGGGTGTCGAGGCTGAGCGAATAAGAGCATCAGACTCAAGTTCTGGTGGTTGGGTCATCTGGATACTGGGTTTGAATCCTGGTTGTGACACTTGTATCCTTGAGCAAGACACTTAACCATTGCTTCTCTCAATACAGGGGTTAAACCAGTAAGGGCAGAGATAGTTTTATGTGAATGATTAGCTTGGAGCGCAGTAATTCACAGCACTGGCTATATACTGTATACTCCACAGGGAGCTGAGATGGTTTAATGAATGAAATACATGGCCCAATGACCAGGGGTTATAATGCCAGAAACGCTTTATACGCCCTTCGGGCTGTGATAAAGTGGCATATACAATTCTATTATTATTTTGATTGCAATGTCCAGGCCCAAGTTTTTGCCAACCCAGGGGCCAATTTCATAGAGCTGCTTAAGCAAAAAAATTGCTTAAGCACGAAAATAGCTCGCTTATTTTACACATGTTACTGGCCAAAATTTCATGCAATATACTTTGCTTGTGACTGGTATTTAGCAGTCCGGTACAATGCCTAATCAGGGAACAATTTTCTCGTTTTGGCAACATGTACCCTGATCAGGAAACATTCATTCTCCAGTACACTTGTCTCCAATTATGGAGACAATCAAAATGTTTCCTGATCAGGAAACATTTGTCAACGTTCTTTAGTGTCTCCAAAACAGGCAACACTACTAACATTTCCAAATCAGGAAACATTTTTCATCTTGTGTAGTGTTTCTAAATCAGGGAACAAATAGTATCCTGATTAGGAAACATTCCCCTTCAATCAGGAATTTCTTTCCCTATAAAGTAATTTTAAAATCTTTAGGAAGTGCTCCAGAATGCCAAAGAATAAATAACTAGATAAAAACAAAAATATTATAATAACAATTATTAATAAATACCCTGGACGGTTTCAAGTCTCTGATTGGTCAAAACCCAGTCACGTGTGGGAGTGTTAACGGTGGTATAAAGACCGGCTTTGGAAAATAGCGAATAAGTGTCCCCTAAATCAGCATATATTGTGTAAACCTTGCGCGTTGCACTGTATCGCATGCTTATTTATATCCATGTTAGTTTCATTGCAACTTCGCGCACTTGCATTGGCTCACAGCTAAGTTTGGTACAATTTATAAATTCTTTTGGTTATCTTTCAGAAACATGTCAATCTCCTGCTTTGAACTTGTTTCTTTTTGCTCCCCTAATTGGACTTTACCTTCTTTCTCAGGTAATTGCTTACCACAACTGCTAGAGCTTCTCTCATTTGTTATGGTCGAAGATCATTTTTTTAAGCTGCTCCTTGTCTTTGGAAGTACATGTACCTTGTGCAAATTTGCCAGGCTACATGTAGTTCTTTACACTATGTTACATCACTGTTTAAAACTCAGCTGAGTATGTGTTACATGTATATAATTACTTGTAAGGTATCTTTCACACTCATATTTTAATGTTCTTTTTATGCGCTTGGAGGCTTTTGCACTATTTGCTCTCTTTCTTGAAATAAGCAGGCGAAAATCAATCACATTTCGAAACATTTTTAAACATCCCACCGTGCTAACCATCATACACTTTTAGAGCTTTTCAATTTTTGTCGGTCCATGCATGGCACAAGTACTATCCCTATTGAGCACAAGATTTGCAAACATTGAATGTCATGCAGTTTGGTCAAAGCACGTAAAACTTCCTGTTTACAAGTATTATGTTTTAAGGTTGGTTTTTGATTTGCTCATTAAAAACTTTGCTTACATTACCAAGAAAGATCCATTAAATAAAGAGGCCAGAATACCACATCCTGTTGTCCTTACCACAGAGAAAGGACCACTCACTCACACCTTCAAGAACATTGATGCCAGTGGTGCTCTGTTAACTGCAGAAGGCAAATTAACTGTTCTTGTTAGGATAAGTATACTAACCCATTCCTTCCACCTTGTTTTACCCAAGTACGTGTAATGACAATGTAAACACTCTCACTAAAAAGGATGTGAAGTTTTGAGTTTTGGGGGCCAAAATTCCAAAATTCTTTAACGGGGCTTCCCTTAATACTGTTAGGTTAACATTTGTAACACTATGTTAAAGGGATACGTTGCATTGGATCCGACGAGTTGGTCTATAAAAAGCGTTTGTAACTGTTTGTTATAAAAATGCATAGAAAGAAAGATGTTTAAAAGTAGAATACAATGATCCACACAAGTATGCCTCGAAAGTCTGTGGTTTTCCTGCAGTTAAAAAATCCATTAAAAATTGCCAAATGCTTAGTCGACGATATACATGTAAAAGGAAAACCATGCAATTTTTAGGCATGTTTGTGTAGATCATTGTATGTACTTATCAAACAGCTTTCTAACCATTATGTATGCATTTCATAACAAACAGTTTCATTTTTTTTTTTTTTTTTACCAACTCGTCAGATCCAAGGCGCAATCCCAACTTAATTTGTTCTTTAACACTAGAGTTCTTCACTAAAAAAATTGCTTTATTTAGGGTACATTTGTCTTCTTTAAAAAAACATATATAGTAAATGGTCAGACATTTTGACAATACAGCAGAGTCTTTCTCGAACAAAGGCTGAATGATAACTGATAAGGCTAAATGATAAAGTGTAGCAGAAGCAGTCGACAATGAATAGAGAGAAGGGGGGGGTGCAGAAAGCTTAATGTAATCAGTGAATTTTTAAGAAGTTGGTAAAACCACCATGTAGGTAGGAATGAGGCAGACTACAAAAAAATTATATCTTTGGGGAAAGGGAGAAGGCAAAGACAAAAGATTGATATTAGTCATTTCCTTCTTGGGTGTTCAAACCAAAGGGTTGAATGGTCTGGAGGTGCCAATCTACATGCAGTTTCTCCCTACTCAGAAAAACTCCATGCTGACCAATAGCTACCTCCATGATAAGAGCAAGGCCTCCCTGTCCTATTCTCAGATAAACAATATAACTGTAAAACTGTGTCAGAAACTGAGTGATTTGTAAGATTGTATTACTGTAATACCATGGAGGTAGAAATAAAATTTCTACCTTCCTCCATGGTTATAACCACCATGCATAAGACAAGGAATCATGCCAACTGCACCTGCAATACATGTATATAGTTGAAACAAGCACTACACACTCATCAAGAGACATTTTTACAGCGACAGATCCACAGGCCTCTTTCAATCAATTTCTTACATGACTTACAGGACATTCAAGGCACTGGACTAAGGTGTTTATTGTAAGGAAACATTGTTGGATTATGGCTAGCACTTTTGTGCAAATTTAATGCATTCAAGTACACATGTTCTTGTTTTCCCTGCAATTTAAACTGTGGGCCACCATCAAGCACAAGTAGGGAAGAAAATAGTAAACTTGTTTCCTACACTGTCTGAATACTTAAGGTACAGAATAGTACATGTAAATGCAAGCTTGTCTCAAGATCCAAGCTCCTGTGCATAGATTATGTTGTTTACTGGAAGCCAGTAGAGGGTATGCAAGGCAGGATGGGGGTGTCAAAGATTAGGGGGCACTAATCCCAAATGCATATTGAGATGGTTGTGACAAAATTGATAAACAGGAACCCTTGTATGTGTGTGCCATATGGTACTGATTTCCTAGCTACAGTTTTAGTGACTTTGAAGAGTTATTGTTGATTTTTGTAAATGTTTGTTAACTATTAAAGACATTGTACACTATTGGCAATTGTCAAACACTAGTCTTCACACTTGTTGTATCTCAACATATGCATACAATACCAAACCTGTGAAAATTTGAGCTCAATTGGTCGTCGAAGTTGCGAGATAAAAATGAACTAAAAAACACCCCTGTGGTTGATTTCGAGACCTCAAATTCTAAATCTGAGGTCTCAAAATCAAATACGTGGAAAATTACTTCTTTCTAGAAGACTACATTACTTCAGAGGGAGCCATTTCTGACAATGTTTTACACCATCAACCTCTCCCCATTACTCATACCATGTAAGGTTTTATGCTAAAAAGTATTTTGAGTAATAACCAATAGTCTCCAACTGCCTTTATTTTAGGCAAGACCTCACATGTTATTTCCCATTCACTATTGTGATATTCATGAGTTTTGCTTTCGTACATTGTTATTTGAACTATTGTTCTTCATCCTATATGTAGATGTAGTTCTTGTCGGTAAAATTGAAGTAGAGACTGAAAATTGTGCTCTAAATATCAAAATTAGTCAAATTACAGTCAACATAAATAAACTCAAACAAACTGGCATGTGAAGCATTAATGATCATTCTTACTCAAGCTGAACCTCGTTTGTAAAAACAATTCATGAAATACAGCACATTTTATTTCTGTAAATAGAGATGCTGCATTTTTGTCTCAAAAACAGGTGATGGGCCTGTCATCCTACCCTTAGGTGGTGTGCTAAAAATGGTTCAAAATCAAATAGTACCAAACAATGAACTGTTTTTCATTTTATTTTATTTTTTTCTGATCTTCTCTATCCTACGGCAAGGGAAAGGGAAAATTACTATTAAAACCAAGCAGTTTATCAATGACTGCGGATCATGTTTTTTTTTCTTTCTTTTTTTCTGAAACATTTTTCTAAGTTGAAAGGAACTAACTCTATTTATCCTTTCTTAAACTTTAAACAAATTCACTATATAGATCCCTTGCACTGGCGGTCAACCACCATCCAACCATCCTGTGAAAATTTGTCAATTTTGGGGCCAATATTCTAGTGAAAACAAAAGGATGGCTTTATTCAGGAATTCTGCACTGGCAATTAAAAATACGACTGCAGTTTTTAAGATTGTTGAAATGATTTCCTTGAAACTAATCATTTTTCCCAATAATTGTCAGTAATGTTTGTTTGTTTGTTTGTTTGTTCGTTGGCTTGTTAAAAAGAAGTGCCAGATTTAGGCACTTGTTCTCAAACTTGGAACATTCTGAATATTATGGCCTAAGACTGTAAAACTGTTGGTAAACTGCATGAGGTACATGTAGATACATGTAGTACAGTGGACTACATGCCACCCACATTAGATCATGCTTGATTGAAATTCAGCTGGTCTTGCTCTCTGGCATGTGTGGCACTGGTAATAGTATTCAGGGATTTGGTTTCAGGGACCATCATAACCATACCTTACTACAGGGGGGGCAGTGACTGTTAGTAATAGGTTATATAATAGAGCTCTGTGGTCAGGCAGAATAAACAATGTACAGGGGCCTATCTGTTAAAACACAGGGATGAGGCTTTTAATGGGCATGATAGATATTTTGTGTGGACCACAGGATCACACTGCCTATACTCAATACAACTTTACCAAGATTATAAATATAATCAATTTTCTTTCAATTTTACTTTATGCTCAGATTTTGTTGAATTACACCTTTTCTACTGCATGAACTATCTTTTTTAATTTCTTTGAAATTTCTGTCACTTTGTCTGTGATTTAATATTGATCATAAGTTGTGATTTCTGGAAAAATTTCTTAAAATAAAGCCCTTTTCACACAGCCAAAATGTAGCCAGGGTCCCTTGCTACAAAATTTACGAGCGTGGATTGTTTATTTGTTATCACCATGCGTGACCGATTTTGTGAGCTTTCCTACTGCAAAGTTAAAAAACCAACAACCTGTGTGTGACATGACAGTGATTTGATGAATTGGTAATCCTGATCACCTTAGTTGGACAAGATAGCACCCACAATAGCAGGCGCTTTATGGTCATTTTCACCTAGGACATCGTTCAATAAACAAGGGTTCCTTTCACACGACAATGTAGCCCACGTCCTTGGTCAAAACTTCCACTAGTGTAAGATTTTGTCATAGGTCCGGACCTCTGACAAAATGTAGCAATGTTGGACAAGATTTGACAAGGGACCCTGGACACTCCAAAAAAAATGTTCCTTTCACATGAGGTGCATTTTGTAATTATTACAACCATGCTACAATTTAGCAAGGGACCCTCGCTAAATTGCTCTCGTGTGAAAGGGGCTTAGTAGGCCTAGGTGACAGGGATGAGATTGTTCAGACTTTTGGCTGAATTCAGACTTTTTATGTGGGCCTGGTGAAGAAAATCAGACAATATTTTGTTCCACAAATAAAGAAATCCTGCTCATTGGTCTACTTTTCTTGTGCTTTGGATACTATTATAAAAAGCTCCTACGTGTAGGATTCTACAACCCCAGGGGTTACTAAACGGTAGAAATGCCATAATTTCAACATACCTTTGAATTTGTATCTATGTTACTTTTTCATTAGTAATTCTTGACAGACTTTGTTCTGATGTGAACTTGGCACTTGAACTCCTTAAGTATATTTACACCTAAATACTTCTGGTGTGTGCAAGGGGAAAAGTGAAATTATGCATGTAGCCGTGTGCAAATAGACAAGGAGATGAGAACATTGTGATGATTTTGATGGTAATAACATAAAAATGTGCATCATTAACAGGCCATGGCTCAGAAAATAGTAAAACCAGGACGCACTCAAAACATTCAAAAAGTTATAGGTTGTAATCTCTATGGTATAGTAAAGGATAAACAATCTGTCTTTACTGTCAATTTGTCTTTACCGTCAAGTTGTCTAAACGGTCGAGTTGTCTCAACTGTCGGGTTGTCCGAATGGTCAAGTTGTCTTTACCGTCGAGTTGTTTGAATGAACGGTCGAGTTGTCTCAACTGTCGAGTTGTCCTAACGGTCGAGTTGACTGAACCGTTGAGTTGTTTGAACGGTCGAGTTATCTGAACCGTCAAGTTGTCTGAACTGTTGACTTGTCTGAACGGTCGAGTTGTTAAAACTGTCCAGTTGTCTAAATGGTTGAGTTGTCTGAACTGTTGAGTTGTCTGAACGGTTGAGTTGTCTGACTGACAAGTATTCCGAACACAATCTCGGTTGCACCATGATTTATGCTTCATTTAAGTGTATAGACTGATTTGTACTTGACACCTAAGGCTTTGAAGTGATAATATTAGAAATGATGTTATAACATTGTAATAAGCGGACATGGTAAAAAATACACAAGTCACAATTCAAAAGTTTCCTCAAATTAAAACACTTGCGAAAGTTTTGTTACATGTACATGTACATGTAACACACAACTCTTATACTCAAGTCTCCAACAGGATACTTCAATGGTCAGCAGCTTTAACTTTTAGGTATACTGTACATGGCAAAACCATGGTCAGTCGCATAAGTTTTCCAGTCAATTTAGCCAATTGCCCTTTTGGATCACCTTTATTGTATGATCAAAGTCCATTCTCTTATGATCATGAGTTTGTCTCTATCCAATGATCATTAAGATCAGATGAAGGAATTGGAATGGTTTACGAATAGAGTTATTACAATTGGTGGTGCCAATCCAATTAAGCAATCAGATTTAAAACCCATAGGCCTACCAGTGGATAAGATAACTATTTATTACGTCCATGATCACCTTGTGCACACTTCTTGAAACTGCAGTAATGATTAGGCCTATAAGAATGTCACTCTCTTCAGTGTCTACACACCATCCACATTTAGTTTATTGAAAGCACTACCTTCTACATAACATGTACCTCCATGCTTGGACCAAAGAGCAAGGAAATCTACCCAAATGTGCATCGAGCCGCCGACCCATCACAATGCCTGATCAAATGTAACCACAATGATCTGCTTGGGGGTTTTCACAACCCGTTTTCTCGATAAACACATTGTCAAAATCACAGGCATAGGCCTATTACTCGGGTGGGATTCAAACCAGGACCCTTGCAATTCTAGAGCAGCTGTTTTACCAACTAATTGCCCGGTAGCTAGAGGCAGTTTTAATCCTATATTTTAGCAGTGGGCACTGCAAACGATTTAAAAGATGCTACATTTACATCAGGGATAAAGAATATTCATTTTGGTTTTTACCCATATATGTACATACACATTTATCAGGGACATAAGGTGGGGGATGTGTGTCTGGTGCTTGGAAGCAGTTGCTCCAAGTATGTGTGTGTGTTGGTCACTGAGTGAGTATCCCTAAGTTGGGTCATGGTCTGAAGGTCACTTGATGCCATCAGTGTTGGGTCATTAAATCCACTTAGTTCAGTAATTGAATGATTCATTGTTAATGTAAGTGGGGTCTTTCTTGGGCAATGGGCAAAGTGAGCTTGCTGTGAAATTGCTGTGAACACCATCACCCAAAACTGAGTTGCTCAACAGAAGATGTTCATATATTACATCAAGCTTATGACCCACTGCAGAGAGCATTCAACAGTAAATTAAAAGTTCTGTAATCTACCATCACAGTTGTTGCAATGGCCAGCCTGAGGTGAAAGTATGTAGGGCAAACATTTACATGAAGTCTGATAACTTGGGTGTAGATTGCAAAGGCTAATTGGCTTATCTTGTCAAAGCCATCATTCTCCACTCAGGTGGCAAAAAGGGGTATGTTTTTGTATAACCATAGAGTAAGGGTATAACCAAGGTTGAACCATGGAGGTATGATGCTTGAACCAGAATACAAAACTTTAATATATGTTTCTACATAAAGATACCGTGTTCTTTCAGAAATATTTGGTGTAAAAATATTGTATATGTATTCAATTGGCCAGTAGCTACAAAATGTATTGTTGCGAGTCATCTAACACATCTGCTAAAAACAAAGTACAGCAATCAACTTACTGCAGTGATCCAGCTACAGCAAGTAAACAAAACAACAACTTGAAAATACTATCAATCATAGACTTAATGTGTTAAAAACAGCAGTCGTATCAAGTATCATTGGACTGAAAGGTCAAAATAGTAAAGTTCACCAACAAGAAATGTTCAGACACACAGAATGACGACTTAAAACGGCAATAACAACAAAACTTCAGCAAACAACAAATTCTGCTCCCGGTGCGGTATAAAGTAATTGTTTGTGTTTCATGTAGTTTGAGGTCTGATTTCCACTCTACACAAACCATTAACCAATGGACTGCCATCCCAAACACAAAAAGTGCCCCTTTTTCGAGTCCTCCAATCAAGTTGTTTCAAGGATAGAAATCTATTTTCATGAACTGTGCAACCTAAATTTCTACCAGCTTGCTTGCTACATGTATATATGTAGTAAAAGGCGCAGAGCCACAGACAGCGAATCACATCTGTTCAACACAAGAAATTCCCTTGCAACATTTTACTCAATTTGTGAACTACTTTTGCTAAATGTTTTCAAGTCAGTCGACCTTGTACGGTTCTTAGGTAAATATGTTACGCTTTCTAAAAACTATCATTTCTAGTTCTTCATGTGCAGACCCTGGTACGACAACACCACATCACAAAAATCAGTGTGACATCCTTACTTTGAAGTCAAAACTTTAGGCCCTATAAATAATTTTTAATAACAAATTCTATAAAATTTCTACCCAAATCACACTATATTCAAAATTACTGCTACAGGAAAAAATATGTTTCCTAAACAGGATACATGGCACGCATGTTTCCATAAATGGAAACAATCAGATGACTCCAGATATGGAAACATCAAGATTGTTCCCAAATCAGGAAACAATTGTAGTGTCTCCAGAATTGGAGACGGGAAATAGTTTCCTGAACAGGGAACAATTTGTGTGTCTCCAAAATTGGAGACACTTTGCAATGTTTCCAAAACAGGCAACATCCAAGAGGTAAAGTAACTGTGTTTCCTTTTCAGGAAACGTTTGTTTTAACCCATCTGATTGTTTTGACATGCAATTTTTAATGGTCCATAACTTTTTATAACGATACATAACGATAATGCATCAATTTCGTATTTTTTCTTAACGGATGACTGAATAATTTGACAAAGCCCTCAAGCCGTTAGGCATTGCAGACCAAAGCTATGATAATTTGAAGTTTTCTTTGTTGAAAAATAAGTACGTAAAATTAGTAATATGTAAAGCAAATATTTTATTTTCATTTAATAAGTGTCACTCTGTATTATTAAATTTCAAAAAAGGTAATAATAATAATGACTGAAAAATTACAAGCAAAACATGTATTTTGTGATTTGCTTCCTGTTTTGGGAGCATGTTTCCTGATCTGGAGACAAACGAAATGTTCCCTGATTAGGCAATGTACCGGACTGTTTAGCTGTTGTTAACTTACCATACCAATTGAGTGGAGTCTTGGCAGGTAATCTGATTTTACTAAGCAAGGATTTTGTTGCTTAAGCAAAATTGTGTGCTTAAGCAGCTCTATGAAATTGGGCCCAGGTTAGAAAACTATGGAAAGCCATAAATGCAAAACAAAAAACAGATGGCTACAATTAAAAAAAAACAATGTTACACATCTATTCAAACATAATTTGAGCATCATGGACACAAGAAGAATGACAAATGTCACCTTACCCTCATGACCCTGATTATCTTTGGAATGTAGTTTCCTTTTGCTACATCTGCTAGACTCTCATCACCGAAAGGTAAGACATGACTGAGTATTCCAAGGGAACGCTGCAAAACAAACATATTGACCCATTTCACCTGACGTCATCATCAGAAAAATCTTTCATGTGCCATACTGGTGGGTAATTTCACTGTGCGTTTTCATATATAACTCTATGCATTGAGTATGCTGTGCGTAATGCAGGGAAGTGCGCGTTTTAGGCGACTCGGCGTTAATACACGTAAACTTAACTTGCCCACCAACATGGTGAGCGTGGCATCAGTCGCCGCGTGTGACACGCATGCAAGGGGTCAATATAATTAATTTTTTGTTCTTCTTCTTTTATGCAAGTTTTTCCCAAACAAGGCTAAAAGCCACTTGGTATGGGGCTACAAGAAGAAAAATAATTTAATGTGAAAGAACTTTCTTTGATATGAGTCCATTAAAAAATCATATAAATTCTATATGATTTTGGGGGGCAAGTTAATATTAATATTATTAATATTCATGGTTTGTTTGTTAAAACACAGCAATACAGCGGCTAAAAGCCGGAATGTACAGTTTACAAAATAGTCATTAAAAACGTTACTATATAAATGAAATATCAAATGTATTAACCGATTCATATACAGAGGAGCTATATGGGTTTTACTAGAAACACAGTGTAGAACTGACTTAAAGATTATCGGAAAGCTCTGTTCAAGAATTTCTAAGTTTGGTCATAACAACTCCATACTTTTCACTCAGTGGGTGTAGCTACAATGATTAACTTGGGTCATTAAACACAATGGATGAGAAGTTATTCTGACAGGGCAGGCATCAACCCTACTGATTTAAGCATGATCCAGTTAAGTCCAGTTTACAAAAAGAAATACATGACATTAACAGGTGTGAGTTGTCTGACAAAATTGATGTTTTTATTTTCACAAAGAGGCTGTAGTTAAATTGATTAACTTGGGTCACTAAACTTAATTCATAAGTAGTTTTTCTAAAGGGGCAGTCAGCAGCCTTATTGGTTTAACCATGATCCAGTTAAGTCCAGTTTACAAAAGGAATTACATGGAGAAAACAGGTGTGTGAGTTGTCTGACAAAAAGGATGTTTGACTCTAGCCTCTTCCTTTAATGGAGCAAACCCTGTAAGGTGTGTACTCACTTTTCTGATGTTTTCTTGTCCACTGTCCAGCAAGAACAGTAATGTTGGGAAAAGTACCTTACCCTCTATGGGTAATGGGGTTCTCTTTTCATCAAATCTGGGGGTCCACTTAACGCACATGTTAAGGAGAAGGTTCATCACATATAAGAGGACGTTTCTCTGCAGCTCCATCTCTTGTTTCCGAGAATAAGTCTCCTGAAAACCAAGAATGATATTTGAAGAGTCTGGGTACTTTTTGTAGGACACAAAACACAATGTTCACAGATTTACATTTAACTTACACGGTTTGAAGATTTAAATTTAAAATATCGTTGCGGTACCCGCTGCCAAATTATAGGATTCGAACTGCCTCCAGCTATCGGGCAATCTCGGTAGTCTAGTTGGTAAGACACTGCTCTAGAATTGCAAGGGTTGTGGGTTCGAATCCCACCCGAGTAATATGCCTGTGAAATTTTTTGACAAGACACTGGAAAGTACTGACTATACAATGCTACTACACATTGGTTTATGGGTAAAAACCGAAATTAACATATGATTATTATCTCGCAACTTCGACGACCAATTGAGTTAAACTTTTCACAGGTTTGTTATTTTGTGCATATGTTGAGATACACCAAGTGGGTTACTGGTCAACAATTACCAATAGTGCCCAGTGCCTTTAAACGACAACAACTTACAATGATTTTGACGATAGCCTGCACAAACGGAGCGTTACAATACATTGCTTGACGGATTATTGGGTTAAGTGCCATACTGTCCATCATTGCAAGGCAGCACATAAGTAAAGAGTCTTCGGAAGGAGCAGTGTTCACCTGAAACACGTCAAATGGAAAAGCAAATACTAGGGAGGTTAAAAATAAACAGCTGACTGTGAACGTCAGAAAATTGTGTTGTTAAAAACTCAAGTTTTAAGCATACATGGAGTTACCATTTGTCGCGTCAGGTACGTATGTGCAGACGGCACACGTGGGCATGCAATAAGCCCAAAGTGGGGACGTCACCTAGAAACAACACAATTTTGTGACGTTTACGTTCACATGTTTGCTCTCGTAACATGCAGCTAAACCTCCCCAATAATAATAATAACATGCATATATAAAGCACTTATCCCTTTGGTGCACAGATTAATTTTTAAAAAGGCAAAAAAAGTACATGTTCAACCGTGTTTTTCTCAAAATAACCCCTGTTGAACATAACACCAAACAAAAGCTTAACACTCGCTCTAAACAATGGAATGAGGGCGGAATGTTTCGGGGTTGTAGTTTTTAAGTTTATGACTGTTTATAGAAGTACAATTTGATGTGTTTTAAGTGGTCGCTAGCGACCGCCTTGTGCACCAAAGGGTTAATACAGGGTTTCTAAGCGCTGAAACATAAAAGTAATGAAATACAGGATATAATTACCATTACAAAGTACGTTAAAATAAAATGACATAATTTTAACTTAACAAGCTTACAATGCATATTGATATAAATAAAGGAAACAATGTGTGGTGAAGAGTTTGAAGTCGAGGTAAATTATCAAGAACCAGGCCTCGGCGGGTTTAAACCACTAGTTGAAAACCGATTCAACACACTTTGATTCCCATTCATAAAAACCTTTTCGGCCAAAAAACATCAACACTTTTGGTCAAAAAGTAAAATAAATACAAAAATTATAATTGGTCAACGATTTCTTTCAACACAACACCCCTCCAGCTATGAAATGGTAAGGCCCTCCACCGCCCTCGGGTAAACAAGTCCTTATAAGGGAATGCTGTGCGCGTCCCGCGTGATGTGGCACAACTGTTTCAGCCGTTGCTCTCGACCAATAGGAATGAAGAAACTGTCTTATAAACACAGATCTAAGCTCGCGTGTCACGCCCATTTTTCAACACTTATTACATTGGTCATAAACAAAGGTTTATACACACCCACGTGACGCGCTCTCCACCAATAGGAATAGCGAAACTGTCTGAGGTATTTATGAATAAGTCTTAAGCTAGTGTAGTAGAGGCATGGATGTGGACTGGACGATTGTTGTGGTGTGGCATTTGATGTAAACGCTGTAACAGTTCATAAAATAGAAACTGTTGTCCCCATAGGGTGTCATTGCCTATGTGTTATAAGAACCAAAAACTTGATCTACAAAAGGTATCAAAATTCTTTAATTTGAAATGAAATGATTGTTTGTTCTTACCAAAAGTCTTGTAAAAGCAGGGATTAAATGAGTGTCGGCTCCATATTGAAACTTCGATTGAAACCTGTGAAAACAAATGATAGTAAATTAACAATTAAATCAAAGGCACTGGACACCTTTGGTAATTGTCATAGACGAGTCTTCTCACCTGGTGTATCTCAACACTAGCACGAAATAACAAACCTGTGAAAATTTTAGCTCAATTGGTCGTCAAAGTTGCTAGATAATAATGGAAGAAAAATCCTTGTCACAGGAAGCTGTGTTCTTTCAGATGCTTGAATTGAGACCTCAAACATGTCAAAATCAGATTCTGAGGTCTTGAAATCAAATTCAAATATTTTAGTGAGAAATAACTTCTCTCTCAAAATCGACTTTGCTAAGTCAGAGGAAGACAGTTCTCACAATGCTTTATACTTTCAACAGCTCTCCATTGCTCGTTACCAAGTTTTTATGCTAACAAATATTTTGAGCAGTTACCAATAGTATCCAGTGCCTTTAAAAGGTAATGATAGTAAATGTTGATATAATAATGTTTATTTTAACAATCAAGGGTACAGAACATAAACCAGTTGAAGTGCATGTACATGTAATAAACTACAGGGAGAACTGACTAAATTAAAATTATTTGGGCTTGCACAAAAATCAAACTGTGCACATTTATTTAAAAGGCAGTGGACACTATTGGTAATCTCAAAATAATTATAAGCATAAAGCCTGACTTCTTAACTAGTAATAGGGAGAGGTTGATAGTATAAAACATTGTGAGAAACAGCTCCCTCTGAAGTATGTAGTTTAGAGAAAGAAGTAATTTTCCACGAATTTGATTTTGATACCTCAAATTTATAGGTCTCGAAATCAAGCATCTGAAAGCACACAACTTCGTGTGACACCGGTGTTTATTCTTTCATTATTATCTCGCAATGTTGACAACCCACTGAGCTCAAATTTTCACAGGTTTGTTATTTAATGCCAATAGTGTCCACTGTCTTTAAGGCTGTAATTATGGCTCTATGACTGTTGCTAAAAGCAGGTTTGATTCTTCACAAAGGCAATGGAGACAATTGCCTCCGTTGCCCCTAATCATTGCATTGATGCCCCCTTGTATGTTCCAATAGAAAATTACAATTTTCTTATGCCCATTATTACCAAGGATAAAACGCCTCGATGCTCAAGTCTTTTATTATTTGAGTGTGAAATTGCAAGAGAATAATAAAAGAAAAAACACCCTTATTGCACAAATTTGTTTGCTTTCTCAGATACCTAATAAAATGCTTCAGGTCTGATACTTTAATATTTGAGTGAGAAATTACCTCATTCTCAAAAACTGTTTATACTTCAGAGGGAGCCATTTCTCAAACTGTTACCAAGTAAGTTTTTATGCTGACAATTATTTTAAGTAATTAGTACCAACAATGTCAAGTGCCTTGAAATGAAAGCATGAAATGTTATTAAAAGAATGTTATTTACTCTTTGTTTGTTGCTAGATCTCTCAGAAGCCTACAAGCTGTGGTGCGTACTTCCAGTGGAGAAGACGATTGGATGAAAGTCACTAGTAGAGATAGCATCCTATATGGAAGGACAAGGGTTAAAAATAAAACTTTGTCAAGCGCCATTTTTTTTCTTTCTTCATTTTTGTCATTTGTTACACACCCAAAAGCATGATTTACACCAATAAAACAGGAAAACAAGAAACAAGAAATGCTCAGTTTTTGCTAAGGGAGGAAAACTCAAAATAAGATGGCACAATTTAGGGAGCGGCTTAACTATTCCACATATTTTTTTATTACCAATTTGCCTCCTGTTTTTTTTTAATAAACCATTTTATCTATCTATATCTATCTATCTATCTATAAAAATAAAGATACTTACTCCTGTTGGTCAACATTTTTAACAATTCCACTTTGTCCCTCTGCGTTTTTGGACAACGTGGAGAGCATCAAAACACATCGATGTCGCAGCCCCCCTTCTGATTTTTGTCTAAGCAGACCAAGAACGAGGGATGGAAAAACACTAAGATTCACCAGAAAAGCAGAATTTTCGACTAAAAAATAGAAGAGAGAAAAAGAACAATGTCATAAAGGCACCTCTTGGTAATTGTTAAAGGCAGTGGACACTATTGGTAATTGTCAAAGACCATTCTTCTCACTTGCTGTATCTTAACATATGCATCAAATAATAAACCTGTGAAAATTTGAGCTCGATTGGTCATTGGAGTTGCAAGATAACTATACAAGAAAAAAACACCCTTGTCACATGAAGTTGTGTGCTTTTAGATGCTTGATTTCGAGACCTCAAATTCTAAACTTGACAAGCTTGAGGTCTCGAAATCAAATTTGTGGAAAGTCACTTCTTCTCGTCACTTCCGAGGAACCCGTTTCTCACAATGTTTCATACTATCAATCTATCCCCATTACTCGTTACCAAGTGAGGTTTTATGCTGATATTTATTTTGAGTAGTTACTAATAGTGTCCACTGCCTTTAAAGACCAATCAACACATATGTATAAAATAACATGTGAAAATTTGACCCAATATTGGTCATCGAATTTGCAAGAGAATAATGAAAGAAAAAACACCCTTGTTGCATTTTTGTGTGTGCTTTCCAGAAGCCTAAAAAGGGCTTCAGGCCTGAAGTCTTCTTTAAAAGGCAGTGGAAACTCTCGGTAATTACTCAAAATAATTATTAGCATCAAACCTTTCTTGGTAACGAGTAATGGAGAGAGGTTGATAGTATACAAAATGTGAGAAATGTTTTAATGCATCAACAGCTCTTCATTGGTAGTTACCAAGTAAGTTTTTATGCTAACAATTATTTTGAGTAATTACCAATGATGCAAAGCCTTTCAACAAAATGTAACTATTTTTTACAAATGAATTATTGAAGAATATGATAATAAAAAATAAAAAATAAAATAATAATAATAATAAATAAAAAATATATATTTTTGTAGATGCCCATCATGTGAATTTCCCCTTATCCCCAATTCTCTGAAATCTACTCACTGGTTTACTGCTTACTCTTACAAGCTGCGTCTAGTATTGAAAATGCGACTTTTGATTGCTTAGTCGAGTAGCTCTACTCGGTTAATCGTGTCGCCACAACTACTACAAAAATAGTCAGGACTTCCTGCTTGGTAAACCAATTGTGTCACTCAAGACAACATAATTTACATGCAAAACACAATCAAACCAGTAACACAGACGTCCATTCCTGGAGTTTTTACTTTTACGCCTGCGGCAAACACTCGCCGCAATGCATCTTAGGAATTCGTCGTGACTAAAGTCAAAGTCCCACCTATTTGAGGCGCGACTAGTCTAGTAGTAAATTTCACTAGTCGCACAGGCTTCGTTATCAGGGCCCAATTTCAAAGAGCTGCTAAGCACACAAATTTGCTTAGCTTGAAATTTTTGTCTGGATAAAAACAGGATACAAGTATGCAATATATATGGAAATTTTGTTGGTAATCCTTTTTTTATCAAGAAAGAAATTTCATGCTAAGCAAATTTGTGTGCTTAGCAGCTCTATGAAATCGGGCCCTGTAGTAAGAACATTCACCCTGGAACCCACTTCCCCAAGGCCAGTGGTCCTGACCCACCGTTTAGAATGGGTAGTACTTACTGTTATCCGTAACAGCAGTTATCAAAATTTCAAGGATCACACAAATGAGGTCTTCGACATCTGAACTAAGATCATTGCATGTTATTGCGTCATCAAGGCATCTACATTGAAACATGTAAAAGTTGTATGTCAACATTATGCAATATGAGACCAGGCTGGATCATTATTATTTATTAGTATATTACAACAACAAAACATAAGGCAGAAAGATGAAGGAATCCTAGGTCAAAATTCCAGTTGAACCTAGTTAAACTGGGTTTAACTGGAACTAGTTGAAACTCAGTTGATAAACTAACCAAACACAGTTAAAACCAGCTGGTTTAATATGAAAAATGGACAGAAACCAACTGGTTTCAAATTTAAACCTAGTTGAACACAGTTAAACCTAGTCCAAACCAGTTTGTTAGTATGGAAAATGGACAAGTTTGGTCACTATCCAGTTGAACCAGTTGACCCCAGTTAATTGGGTTCAACTGGAATTTTGACCTGGGATCACTAATCAGTTATGGGCTAAACCATGTCAAATCAACCAAGAATTTCCCTTGACTTCTCAGATTTGTTTTTCAATTTTTTTGGGGGGATCGATCAGAATGGCTTATGATCTGGGCCCAGTTTCATGGCTCTCCTTACAGCAACATTTTGCGCTGTGTGTGATCACCATTCTCAGAGCGTGACACTGTGCAGTCGCAAAATTTCTGCACTATATAGCTGTGTATTAGCGAAGAATGTAACATGGAGTCTGCACACACACAAGTAGAGGTCATTGCAACCTACTCCTAAGGCTGAAACAGGGTTACCCCCTTTACAGTCCATACGGATGTAGGCTTGGGTATCATCAGTCCGAAGCCTGGCCGGTACAGCAGAAAGCACTACCTCCCCAATTTTACGTAGCAAATGTCACGACCAGGAATCCAGTGCTCTTAAGTCTTAACCGCTCGGCCATGACACGCCAGACCCGTGAATTATGCTTGACAGTGTAAGCTTAAAATTCCCTGGTTCCGTAAGCAACAATTCTTTGCTCTTAGCTGATGGTAAGCAGAACCAGAACAGGGGCCAATTTCACAAAGCAATAAAATTCATCGCAAGACAAAATTTCAGTATCACCATAGTGATTTGTATTGTGACATTATGTTTGACTTAGCAACTGCGATTGATATGCAGTACAATTAATCTTAGGTCATTGTGAAATCGGCCCCAGGGCCCTGTTTGCAAAAAACTTACTGGCTTATTGCTGTGACATTTGTTAAAAGGTGAAAGCCTCCATACTGTCTGAACAGTGCTTGCGATGAACCTGTAGCAAGAAATTAAAAACATGAGAACAACTTAAAAAGCTGTGATTTGACAAGCTGCTTTCACCATAATAACAATAATAATAGTAACAATATAAATAAGTTCTTATTTCTTTATCACTTTATCAAAGCGCTCGGTATTTTTTCCTGCAAGGTATGCAGAGCTACTTTTTGAAGTATGAGACCTATTTCTCTATAGCATCGTGTTATGGTTTTACAGGCGCTGTGGCTCAATATGCAGCCTATCAAACCAGGAACACCGGGGCGAACTCCTTCTCTTTTTGATAAGTGCACCGGGTTCAGAAACAGGACCAAGGACTTTACATCCAATTCGAAGGATGAAGCATCATGGTTAAGTGTCTTGCTTAAGGACACATGTGTCACGACTGGGACTTGAACCCACATTCTGCTGATCAGAAACGCCAGAGCTTGAGTCCAGTGCTCTTACCTGCTAGGGCTAGGCCACGACACTTTAATACATTGTTCTTGCTGTCATTTATAGCAGTACAAAGAATTCTACATCCCCTGGCAGAATTCTGAATCCGCCGGCATAACATGGGATGGGTTGATGCGGTTGTTTGAGCTTGAACAGGATTTGAACCATGAACCCATATACACATTCTACTTACTGTCATTTATAGCAGCACACAGAATTCTGAATCCGCCGGCATAATATGGGATGGATTGATGGGTTGTTTGAGCTTGAACAGGATTTGAACCATGAACCCATATACACTTTCTACTTACTGTCATTTATAGCAGTAAACATAATTCTGAATCCCCCGGCATATGGGATGGGTTGATGGGTTGTTTGAGTATGGACAGGATTTGAACCATGAAGGCATATACACTTTCTACTTACAGTCATTTATAGCAGTACACAGAATTCTGAATCCCCCGGCATAATATGGGATGGGTTGATGTGGTTGTTTTAGCTTGGACAGGATCTGAACTACCCCGGTTGCTTTTGTATCACCTTCGTTGAACAGTCTCTCAGCTTCCAGCGCCGACGTTGCTAAGGACTCTGCTAAGCGAGCTGCAGCGATATACCCTAAGCAGTAAAATAAAAGCGATAAAAATTACAGTTCCAATAGCACCAGAAAATATGGGTAAAACCAAAATGATGATTCTTTAACCACGATGCAAATTTAACATCTATCAAATCGTTGCAGTACCCGCTGCTAAAACATTGGATTCGAACTGCCTCTAGCCACCGGGCAACCTCGGTGGTCTAGTTGGTATGACACTGCTCTAGAATTGCAAAGGTCGTGGGTTCGAATACCACCTGAGTAATATGCCTGTGATTTTTGTCCAAAGAACTCGGGAAAGTACCGAGTATACAGTGTTTACACACATCTATGTATGGATAAACCAAAATGAATAGAAACAAAAATATTTGCAGTTCCAATTGAAACAGGGCACAATTTCATTGAGCTGCTCAAGCACAAAAAGCAGCTACGCAAAACAAAATTATGTTTACTAGAATATGGTGACCAGCCAAAAGTGGTAGAGTTTACTGGTATCCTGCTCATTCAGTCTTTTTAAAGGCAGTGGACACTAGTCAAAGTACTGGTAATTACTCAAAATAATTATTAGTATAAAACATTACTTGGTAACGAGTAATGGGGAGCTGTTGATAGTATAAAACATTGTGAGAAACGGCTCCCTCTGTAACGTAGTTTTAGAGAAAGAAGTAATTTTCCACGAATTTGATTTTGAGACCTCAGGTTTAGAATATGAGGTATCGAAATCAAGCATACACAACTTCGTGTGACACGGGTGTTTTTTCTTTCATTATTATCTTGCAAATTCGACGACCAATTGAGCTCAAATAGGTTCGTTATTTTGTGCATATGTTGAGAATGAGATACACCAAGTGAGAGAAGACTGGTCTTTGACAATTACCAATAGTGTCCAGTGTCTTTACATGAATGAAAGAATATAACAATGTACAAACCTTTGACAGTCTTTTCTTGATTCTGGTCGATCTCTAGTATTTCTTGGTACGTCTTGACAGCAGTGTCGTATTCCTTCAGTCCAAGATATGCCTTCCCAAGATGTATTCTAGCCTTAACGTGGTTGGGTTCAAGCTGCAAGGCTGTATGGCAATCTTCCTTAGCTTCCTCAAAACGTGACAGTTTGTTGAGGGCCTGTAATACCCAAATAAAACAAAGGAAAAAAAAAATAAAAAAATTGCAAGATTAAAGGCACTGGGGTCGATTTCACAAAGAGTTAGGACTAGTCCTAACTTAGGACTAGTCCTAGGAGATATACAAATTGCATGGATAGTCCTAAGTTAGGACGAGTAACTGGTCCTAACTCGAGATAAGACTAGTCCTAACTCTTTTTGAAATCCACCCCTGGATACCTTTTGTAATTTTCAAAGACCAATTTCTCATTTGGTGTATCTCAACATGCATAAAATAAAAAAATCTGTGAGAATTTTGACTCAATTGGTCACCGAAATTGCGAAAGAATAATGGAAGAAAAAACACCCTTGTTGCTCAAGTTGTGTGCTTTTAGATGCCTTAAAATTTGAGACCTCAGCTGAGATCTGTTATTCAATTCAAAATAACCTTTCTCAAAAACTTAATTAGTTACTTCAGAGGGAGCTGTTTCTCATGTTTTAACAGCTCTCCATTGCTCGTTTCCAAGTTAGTTTTTATGCTAACAATTATTTTGGGTAATAACCGATAGTGTCCAGTCCCTTTAAATGAATTTTCCAGGACCTTTTAAATGTCCTAGCTGAGAATATTTGCAATAGCCTCAGTCAGTACTGTGTTTGTTTTGCTGTCCTCTCATACAAAATTCCTGCTACGAGTAGGTTATTTCGCCAGTTCCAATGGCTTGTTACAGGAATCAAATTAATACAGCACCCTTAGCAATAGACCCTTCCCATGAAATATGTAAATTGCACATAACGCGTGCACACTAAAATTTTGGTTGGCAAAAATAACATCACGCTGTTTTGTACACAGCTAATTGCTGCGTGCTCAGACGCGTTTGCGCGTCTGCTATGTAGTGCACAATAACTCTTAGGAGTTTGCCAACCAATAGGGTCTGTTCGCATGCGTGAGTGATAGAATATTTCATGGGAAGGGTCCATTGCTGTGGTGTCCTTTGATTTTTTTTTGCTGTGGTGCCCTTTGCAAGGTTTCCATACAAGCTTTCATTTTCCTCATAGAATGCCCCTCAAGAGAAAAATTGCTGTGCGTGCCCCCCCCTTCCCCCCCCCCCCCAAGAGCGAAGCTCTAGGCCTGTTGTTATATCAAGAGTCAATCATAGTGAAATTTTTGTGAGGGGGAAATTTATGCTATCGCGTTTTGATGGACACGTATCTGAGCTCGGCTTAGTGCACAACTCTATGGCATTCGCCAACCAAAAGGGTCTGTCTGCATGCATGAATGTAATTAGTGTGTTTCATGGGAGGACCCATTGCTGTGGAGTCTTTTGATTTTTTGCTGTGGTGCCCTTTGCAAGAGTTCCAGACAAATTTTCACTTCCTAATAAGGGAGAAAATCACTTTGCTCCTTCAAGAGCATGTTTAAGGACAGTTGTTATATAACAAGAGTCAACTGTTGTCAAATTTTTGAGAGGGCGAATTATTGTGTCGCCTTCTGACGTACAGACGTACCAAGGTTTCCACACAAATTTTCCTCATAGAAGTGCCTATTTCTCAAGGAAAGTGAAGTTCAAGGCCTGTTCTTATTACAAGAGTCAACTGTTGTGATTATTTTGTGAAGGAAAACTATTTGCTGTTGCCTTCTTGCATGTCTTATGGTTGAACGTACCTGAGCTCTGTTAGTATACAGTATTGTGAAATCTTTCGAGCGCTCCAGACCTTGTGTGTATAGCTCCACGGCTCGAAGGAAGTTGCCCATCTTGAATTTCTCATTTCCCTGATTCTTAAAGATGGTGGCCTCCTCTCTCCTCTTCTTGCGCTTCATAGCGCGCTCATTGGCGTCCGCTTCCATGGACCTCAAGAAACCATCTGGAAGGGGCAGGAGAATAACCTGCATGAACTTTGACATGAACTCTGACCTATGTATGACCTCCGACATTTTGCAACTGTCTTTGTCCCTTCCCATTTGATAATGAAACCAGAGCTCAATTTAATAGAGCTACATTACTTTTAAGCACACATGAAATAGTCACCACCCAAAAGCAGGATACACAGGACATGGAGGTAGAAATAGACACCTCCATGCAGAGGACATCACTTCATTCTTCCTACCGCTCCATTTCTGACACAATTTTACAGGAAACTGAGGCACTACATGTAAGAAACCACAGAAAGATTGTTCATCTGAGTAGTGATAAACTGTGGATAAGGCGCCCTCAGACCATTCAACCCCATGGGTTAAACATCCAAGACAGAAACGACTTATAATTTGTGTCTTTGCCTTAGATCTCCTTTTTTTACCGCAGTTAATCATAATGGGTTTTTTTCTAGGGCGCCATGCCTATCAATGATGACACTCCTCCCCCTTTTTTTAATCTGTCTCATTCACTAATTAATTACTTTTTGCTCCCTCTTTTCCCGTCATTGACCTTTTCTTTAGTGTTCCCCACCTCTTGTGGTCAATGGTTAAAACAGCCCCTTCACCTCATCACAACACCCCCCCCCCCCCTCTCCCTTGTCACTTCCCTCTTTTCGTAAACCCCCTGCTTTTTGTGAGTGCTTTCAATTGACTGCTTTCGTGGGTGTAGTGTTGTCATTAATTAGCCTTCGAGAAAGACTCTGCTAGGGTCCAAACTTCAGGCCACTAACTAGGGCCTATAGTTTTTTTCATCACACAAATGACGGATTAACAAACCTTGATCCAATGCAGGATTACTTCCTCCAGCAATGCCCTGTAAAATAGTCAGAGAAAGCGTTTCAAGTGATCAACTACAAGTACTAATTTTTAGTTTTTACCCATACACTGATATGTCTTTAATAGCACTGTATACTCAGTACTTTCCCGAGTCCTGTGAAAAAAACATCACAGGCATGTTACTCGGATGGGATTCGAACCCACGACCCTTGCAATTCTAGAGCAGTGTCTAACCAACTAGACTACCGACGTTGCCCGGCAGCTAGAGGCAGTTTGAATCCTATGCTTTGGCAAGGTAAAAAAACAAGTAAACAAGAAAACCACCTGATCAGAATCAAAAGCATGAATGTTTTAAGAAGCTAAATAAAAAGCAAACAATCTTACAAGTACAAGAAGTAAAAGAGCAACTATAAATATTATTATTAATAGTAAACTTGCGGGTACAACCATGGGTAAAAACTCTTTTGAGGGAGTGGTTTTTACCCATGGTTGTACCCGCACGTTTACTATTAATATTTATATTTATAGTTGCTCTTATTCTCCACACCATGCAAAGCTTCAAACACCATTTACAAGAAGTAATTTTTGAATGAGGCTAAGCCTAAAGGCCAAGTCACACAGGCCCCGATAACGATAATGAAAATGATAACGATAAAAGTGCACGCCCTCGATTGGTTGAAATGCTCCACGCAGAATACACCCACGCTCGTTCAACCAATCAAGGGCGTGGATTTGTATCGTTGTCGTTTTCGTTCTTGCTATCGGGGCCTGTGTGACTTGGCCTTAAAGGAGATTAAAGTCACCCAAGTACGTACTCCTCTTCATTTGTAAATAAAACTTTTAAGCATCCATTGAGAAGCCACTTGTGACATGGCCTAATAGCTGGGATACTGTAGCTCTTGTTCGTTTCACCCATGCATTGTTCATAGGCTCTCTGAATTATAAGAGAGTGAGCAAGTTCGGGTGGCGACAAGACTTGACTACACCGACTAGACTATTCATATAGCACAGTGAGATTGTCTATAATATCAAACCATGCACTGGAGCATGGTCGATACGGTCAATTCAAGAGCCACGTCACAGATTTTGGTCAAGTCTAGTCTAGTCGCTCACCCAAACTTGCTCAATGCAGCAAACTATCAAACTCTTGTGTCATGTTACAAGGGGGCACTTTGTCAATCAAGAAACAGCTCCACAATTTTCCCTTTTTAAAATATTTGTTATGGCACAATAGACCGATCCATTAAGCTCTGCCCCATTGCGTAATGACCAATCACAATGCAACGAATGTTCGACAAATAAGGTCAGACAATTAAGGTCCAACATGCCTGCGCGTATGCTTGGCGCGTGCGGCAGATTGTGCAGAAATGCATTGGAAAGGCTCTTGTATTCTTGCTCACACGTGCGTAGTGGGCAGAGCCTAAATGGATTGGTCTTTTGGTCACATCCCTTAGTTTGCCAGTTTCGCTTAGACCACAAACGTTTGGAAAATGAGGGATGGGATGCATTACAGGCCTGACATTTTATATTTGAAGGGCAAAGCCATTTTCGTTTTGCAAAGGGCACTTCCATTGACAAATCTTAAAGTCAACAGAAAACTTTTGATGGGGCACAAAGGCCAAGACCAGGGGCATAAAAACCATACATGTATATAAGCCTTTTTGAGGTATGGTGGACTAGATAGGAGTGTATACTGTTTGGTTTGGGTGCACAGTTTTACCCAAACCTTATAGTGTTGTAGTGTCCACCATCACAAAATAAAGCTTATCATGCTTGGCCTCCATGGCCTGCGTGTAACTCCAGGGCCCAATTTCATAAAGATCGTAAGCACAAACATTGCTTAGAAAGAAATATTTTCCTTGACAAAAACAGGATTACCCACCAAACTTATGTTTGTTGCATAAATTGCTTGTTTACCAAGTATTCAGCTGTTGTTTGCCTATCCTGAAAATCATGTGGAAATTTGGTTGGTAATCCTGTATTTATGAAAGAAGAAATTTCATGCTAAGCAAATTTTTGTGCTTAGCAGCTCTATGAAATTGGGACCAGGCCTGGCATTAGTCGCAACTGTCCTCACCTTAATAGCTGTCTCATCCTTAAAAGCTGCTTTGTTGATGACTGTACGGTCAACAGGGCTCTGCTGCTGCCGGCGGTTTGGTGAACTTCCTGGACCGGTGGAGGAACTACCCTCCTTCACTGCATCATGAGACTCGTCGCCTTTCACTACTGACTCTGTGTATGTATCATTCAAAGAAAATGAAAATATAAAAATAAGTAAAAGTTTTGCAATAACACTTGCAAATCACACTAAAGAAAACAAATAAATGTTTCAAGTTAAACATTGCAAAGTCACTGTCTTAAAACAAAATGCTCTCAAAGGCAACAGTTTGTGGCATGGCCACTGGCTAGCTGAGTGTTGAGTGTTAAAAAAAAACCTTGAATCTTAACTAATTTAAATAATTTGGGGTGCATACTAATTAATACCAAGTAACACAAACTGCAGACCAGATATGTAAATTTCTTAAGGATTAGGCCTCACACAGCTCCACAACTCACAAGACCCAAGATTGTGTCATATTTAGGAACTCTCACCATCACCACCAATCCCCACCGTGTTTTTTATCAGTTTGCTCCAACAGCGACTCTTAGCTCAGTCAGTAACACAATGGATATAACTTTCCGTATAAAATAAGTATAACTATGACATGATTCATTCATTTTTACAAAAAGGGATATTGAGGTTAATTATGAAAAATGTATTAATACTAATAGATACTATTTTATTTCATATCGAATGAGCCGATGTGTGCCTCCTGTGACAGTCACTGACCTGGATTTTGCGGATGATATCGCATTGGTGTCAAACACGATTGAGCAAGCCCAGGACCTGTTACTGTCAGTCGAGGAGGAGTGCCTGAAAATTGGCCTACAGCTGAACACAAAAAAAGACCAAGGTGATAGCTTACAACATCAGTGACCCTCCTGTCCACACGAGGGACGGCACAACTCTTCGTTTTGAATCTGACTTCAAATACCTTGGATCCTGGATCAACTCCAGTGAAAAAGACCTGAAGATACGAAAAGGACAGGCGTGGCCCGTGCTTCACAGCATGAAAAAGGTGTGGTCATCAACGCTGAGTGCCCGGCTGAAAAGATCACTATTTGTCGCAACAGTGGAGTCAGTGCTACTATACGGAGCTGAGACCTGGACCCTCACCACCAGTATGGAGAAGTCTCTGGATGGCTGCTATGACACCAGGATGCTGCGTATGGCCCTAAACATCCCCTGGCAGGACCACATTAGAAACTCCAACCTGTATGCTGGCTGGCCAAAGGCCACAGAGAAGATCCGTGAACGCCGACTCAAGCTCGCTGGGCACTGTGTCCGCCACTCGGAGCTTGCCGCTTGCCCAACCATCCTCTGGGAGCCCACCCAAGGCAAGGCCTCGCGTGGGAGAAGATGTCTCTCCTTTGTAGACACACTAAAACGAGACACCGGCTTGACCAGCGCTGAGGAACTTCGCTCCTGCATGCTGGACCGGAACATCTGGAGAAAAATCACTGGGCAGGCTCGAGCTTCTAGATGGCGCTCGACATGATGATGATGAATAAGTTAAAGGGAAAGTGGTGGCGCCATACGCAAACTTTTCTCACAAAATTAGTAACAATGTCAATTCTCTAAAGTACACACAGTTCAATAGTTCAAAAACATGTACACAGTACAGTGTCTACACAGATTACGTTTTAAAAACAAACCATTAGTAATGGCATTACAAATAGTAAATACAATTACATGGCACAGGAGGATCGACGAGTTGACCGTCCCTAGTACTAGTAGTAGCGTTGACAGATAGTAACTGACACAGTCCTGGTCAGACAGTTGTTATGTTAAGTTTGGTTGGGAAATCTTCCCAAAGTAAGAACAAGGTGTTGTAATATTAATGTTATGCCTACTACACATACATACCTAATTCGTCAATACGCCGTAAAAAATCTTCGAGATCTGGGTTACTAGTTTTTGATCCACCCGCCATGACAACGTAGTTACTCGATAGTTGACCAACCTCCCTTGTAAACAAACAAACATGCAGTACGCGTACGGCACGGTGTATCAGCGTGTATGTTCGTCTCGTCAGAAATCGACAAGTTGATGGATATAGCGCCCTCTCTTGAACTAGAAAAGTTATTCAAGCAAAGTGATCCCCGCGCATTATTGGAACTGCGCGAATAATAGTAATCAACAACACAGACGGGTCCGAGTTTCTACTTTGCGCTCAGAGCATCAACATTGCAAAATTACAATCAGTCCAAGGACACGAGTCCAAGGACACGAAGGACAGGAGGAGGTAATGATGAGGTATTTTTCAGCTTTTTCTTTTATAAAATTATATTTAAAAAGATGCTTTGTTATTTGCATTGGAGGAGTCCAACCTTACCTTGGCTAATAACTTAGATAGCACAGGTTGATGATAAGGGTATAAAATTAAGCACGCAGCGCTCTTGTTTGTAAAATTGTTGTATGATATTGAATTGATAATTTCAAAAATGAGCTTTTATTTTTGCAGTCGAGCTGGGGGGGGGGGGGGGGGGCCGGGCATGTTGGGAGGTGTTGGCTGGTCATCCCGCCCTCTAGTGCCCTCAACAAAGTCGCCCCCTGACCCTCTGACCGTCTAGTCTAGGTTCCAAGACCATTGGTGTTGCGTGGTCATCACACACAACCAACGTTCCGATTATGCACGGACGGCAAAAACTGAACACGCTTGTAATGAACGAACGCTAGCGGGCGCTCTGTTTCTCTGATTTTCGGATCTCACATGTCCTGTGCTCACCAAGGTCTAGGACATTTGCAAATTGAAGGCGTGGCCAGACTATGTAAATTACTTTTAATGTATGCAATATTCATATCACGTGACGAATTGAAGATGACTATTCAAACTTGGCCGAGTCAAAGGTCAATATGATCGGCGCTCTATTTTTAATAATCTTTTGCTCAAAGAGTAATTCCTTGGTCATTATAGGCCTATTAAAAGGAAAACAGTGAAATTTTAAGTATAGACTACCTATTCAGATTATGGATACGTGACGATTTGAAATCGTAAATAATGGTCAAAAATCGAACGTAAGATTAGCATTCAGAGAGTCCGTGTAACCATGGAGGAAGAAAATAGAAGGAGTCACAACGAAGGCACATCAAAGGTTTAATGTCTGCTGACGCTGTTCTAAAGCAGCAGGCGCGCACGCGCGCGCTGTTATCTTGCACTGTGCTGCAGAATGCACTGCGCCCAAAACTATTGCTTATCGCGCCCACGCACGCAGCGCTGCCTGTGAACAAACACATGCAGTTAAAAGATTGCCGTGCAGATAGCTGAAGCAAATAATAATAATAATCATCATAAACGGCATTTAAAGACGCCCTACTAAGTAAACTAAATCACAGCGCTTACATAATAATTAAGTACATGAAAAAATAAATATAATTAAAGGAAAAATGAAATGAAATGAAATGAAAGCCACCTGTAATGCAATAAATTGATTAATGTTGAAATAGATATGTTTCGATCATATTCTTGAAACAATTTGCGCTACAATGTTTTTTATTGCACAGCATTGCACACATTAGGGGGATTGAAATTATAAAAGCTAAACAATACGTCTTTGAATTTGTCAATTTGTTGGCTCCCGGAGATAACCGGAAATATCCTTAAAATAAGTTGCTAAAAAGATGTTATATTTAACGTAAGTCAGCTTCGGATTGGCCAAGATACGTTTAGGTTACGCTACAATATCAAAAACAACGCAGCCTCTGATTGGCTTCACCGGAAAGTCGGGGGAGATTTGCCGAAAAACAATAAAAAAGTTAAGACCCGTCGTTGCAAATAACCAAGACCATGGTGAGATCTAAATCAGAGAAACAGAGCGCCCGCTAGCGTTCGTTCATTACAAGCGTGTACAGTTTTTGCCGTGCATAATCGGAACGTTGGTTGTGTGTGACCGCGCAACACCAATGGTCTTGGAACCAAGACTACCCCCTGCCCTGACAAAGTCGCCCCCTGTTTTGACAATGTCGCCCACAGACTAGAGACAAAGTCATCCCAGACAATGTCCCCCTTAGTCTAGGCTACTACTACTACTAGCAAAGTCATCCCTGCCCTGACAAAGTAACCCGCTGACAAAGTACCCCCTGCCCTGACAAATACACCCCTGACAAAGTTGCCCCCTGACAAAGTCACTCCCTAAAAAAGTCGCCCCCCTGCCCTGACAAAGTTGCCCCCTGACAAAGTCTCCCCCTGACAAAGTCCGCCAGACAAAGTAACCCCCTTACAGAGTCACCCCCTGACAAAGTCACCCCTGCCCTGACAAAGTTTCCCCCAGACAAAGTCACCCCCAGACAATGTCGCCCCCCCCCCCCCCCCCTACCTAACAAAGTCGCCCCCTGCATGATGTTTTTATAGTGCAGGAAATAATGTAGGAAATATTATTGACTAATTTTGATTATTTAATTTGTTAGTTTTTTTATCTTTAAGCCCGAGTACAACTTTATAGCCTTTGCAATGTTTAAACTATCTACATGTACACTGCACCTACATGTACATGTACTGTACATGTAACAGAAAATTTTGTTTTTTAAGTTCATTTGTTTTCTTTCAACTTGTACTATAGATGCATTATGTTTTCTGTCTTTCAGCTAATTTGAGTTTGCCCGACAGACACCATGAGGTGCGAATATGGAGAAGATGGGGTGCTTCACTATGTCATTGAGGGGCTTTCATATGGAGATTTTGACAAGTGGGGTAAGTGTTTAAATTACCGCCATGGCGCTGTTAACTTAACAGGCCGATTTGAGCCGCGGTAACTTAACAAAGTTAAAGGAACACGTTGCCTTGGATCGGTCGAGTTGGTCTTTGAAAAGCGTTTGTAACCGTTTGTTATAAAATGCATAGATCGTTAGAAAGATGTTTTAAAGTAGAATACAATGATCCACACAAATTTGCCTCAAAATTGCACGGCCTTCCTTTTACTTTGCGAACTAACACGGTCGGCGTTTATGGGAGTTAAAAATTTGACTCCCATAAATCGTTGACAGTGTTAGTCGACGAGGTATTAAAAAGGAACACCACGCAATTTCGAGTGACATTGTGTGGATCATTATATTCTACTAATAAATAATAATAAATGCTTTTCAAAGATAAACTCGTCCGATCCAAGGCAACGTGTTCCTTAAACTTTTAACAGGGACGAGAAGTCCAATGTGAACGTACCACTCTAATAAAAAAACACACCCAAATCAATGTGACTGTGTAAGACCCAAGTACCAACTTCTGGGGCGCTGTACTCCTTTTTTTTTAAATGTCAAATTGAAAATAAGGAGTACACCACCCCCGCCAGTAACTGGGTCTAGATCAATGTAAACACAATTTAACCTTTAAAAACGTTAATTAATTAATTATAATACAATAAAAGCGAATGCTTCAAATTTTTCTCATTAAAATGTCATTCCTTTTCCTTGACAAGTTGTTTCTTTTCAGTAGTTACAGCAGCTCAATTGCCTTTTATTATAATCAAACAAACCACAAAAAACACAGCAATTATTACATGTTCAATGTCAGCAGCTAACACAGATGACCACCTTTTAAGAGCTGTTCCACCACAATTGTACAATTTGGTAGGGGTAAGGAGAAAAGTATGGGAGTGTACATATTGTTAGGGCATATGAAAAATTAAAATCGAGCTCCACTATTCCGCCAGTCGAAATACATGTAGTATTCCGCCTAGGCGGATTACTTTTCTGCCCAGGCCGGAACACTATTCCACCAGGGCAGAACAGAAATCCGCACGGGCAGAACAGAAATCCGCCCGAGTGGATTAACAGTGAAATGAGGATATCTGTTGGTATGTGTTTATATTTGTTTTGGTAATCCGCCCTGGCGGAATAATGGAGCCACATTTTTATGTCGGTATGTCCTAACTACACTTCCGTAGAAAAAAGTTAGAGCTCTGAAAGGGAAGATTTGCAGTGTTTTGAAGGTTTGCTAATTAATTTTATTACCCATTGATTTTACATCCAGGCAAAGTTAGCATATGGAAGCTGTCCAAGTTAGTTGAAGGAGCTCGTGTCTCAATGGGCTTGTACGACAAAGGTTTGCCGTCTCGGGAGCACAACCCGTCTGCGTTCTTCTTTCGTTCAAACTGGTTCAAGATTTACCCAGCCTTCTACTCGGTATTGAAGCGAGGTCGGTCCGTTAAAATCAACCTCCATGTCAGCCACATTGGAAAGACCTCATTGTGTACAGATACGAACATCGTAGATGTCTTGACCAATGAGCTTCTAGCTTCATCCAGTACTCACTCAGTGAGGGTTTTAAAAAAGACACGCAGACCGACCGCGATTACATCTGAAGTACGAGAGCTCGTGACCGTTATCCCATGCCGGGAAAAGAGACCAGTGTCTGGTCCACAGTTTCCCAAGCGACCTAATGTTTACTTCACACACAAGAGGACTGTTATGTCTGGTGATACGGACTTCAACCTGCACCTCAACCAGGCTGTAGTCATACGCTATTGTTTGGACTGTTGCACTATGGCCGTTGAAGATGGACTTTTGACTGGGTTTCCAGAAGGGACTAGTTTTGACGGGAAAGCAGAAGAGGTGTGGATCCGCTATATTAACGAGGCAGATGCTGGGCGGGAGGTTACAGTCAGCTGTTGGGCGGATGGAATTATCAAACATGTCATTTTGGTTGAGGTCAAATTAGAAGATCTCTTAGTCGCCCAATGTCAACTAAAATTTTACCCGGGAGAACAAAAATGCATGGCTGCTTCAAAACTGTAAATGACTATTTTGAATTTTTATTGTTATATTGGGACTTATTGATTTCCAGAACTTGAATTTCATCTTTAATTTCATTTTAATTTTGAAAAGGACACTTCCATTGGAAAATCTTTGGGAAACTTTTGAAGGGGCATCAAGGCAAAGTCAACGGAGGCCACGGCCTAAGTGAAATTTCAAGCCTGGATTAGAAACCTTTAAAAGTTTTCTTCTTTATATTGTGGGGTGACAAAGAAAAAACTACTAGAATGGGATATGAACCAGCGACCTCCCTGATTATCAGACTAACAACTGAGCTTTCTATACCTAATGTTAGCAGGCTCCTTTCTCGTCAGTACTTTTGTTCAGATGCGGGAGTCAGAAGCCATTCAACTTGTAACTGTCGTTCAACCAAGGATCACACCGACACATCACACAATCAGTGATTCAAGTGTTTTCGTGAGCAAGCGTATGTCGCCCTCTTGTGACAAGCGATGATCACCGCTTTTTCTGAGTATGACATCAACGTCCTTACTTTCCACTCTCTGTGCGACATCTAAGGACGTCATGAAGGGAACTGTCTCATCTTGCATGCCATGAAGTAGCCGGATTGGGCAGTGTACCGCTAGGCTATCATATTTCAAGCAACGCCAATACTTCTTGTTAATGAAATCTTTCGGTGTAATGTTCGTCCCGTCAGAAGTAACCTGGTAGCAAAAATAAGAGTATGCTCAGCTGATCTAACAAAAGACATCAAAAACAATTATGATCATAGGCCTTGGGCACTTTATCTAAACTTTTCCCGGTAACTTTGGGAAAAGTTTTCCCGGAGCTGATTTGTTATCCCTCAACAAAATATTGTGCATTCTGTATAAGCTTCAGGAAAAGTTTACAGGAAAGTTCTATGGGCCATTTGTTTAAATGTTGGTTAAAGGCAGTGGACACTAAGCTTGGGCGATATCACGATATTATCGAATATCGCGATATTAATTTGGAAACGATTTCGATATCGGATGGATTTGGTTTTAATCGAAATATCGATATATCGCGATATATCGCGATTATCGCGATATATCGTGATATCGATTAAATATCGCGATGCATTTGCTAGCTGAGACATCTTCCACCCCATAGGTTTGGAGTAAAACCAGAAGAATAGGTCATTAGAACACCTCTCTTATGCTATAACTGTCTCTTCTACAACTTTCACTTGGAGTTTGAAGACTGATGATGTCAGATTTTGTATCACTACAAAAACTGGGTGTTCGGAAAGAAGTAATGATTGCTTGTAAACATCGATGAGTGAATATACACAACAATGTACATGACACAGTTTACAGTTAGTGTTGTAGCATCATTTTTTGAAACTTGTTAGCAGCGGGCGCGAAAATGTAATCATTAGGTTTAAACTGGAAAAACGTAGTTTTCAATATTGACAAACTGAATCCATGTCTAACAGTTGCTCTATAGTGACCACAAAAGTAAAAATTATGGCTTTGTCATATTTGTTCCTTAAACCGTTGGAGCCGCAAGACAAGGTCAAATTGGGATCATTTGAGAGGGACATTTAATATGCTTTCAAAGACCTTTGCGATGATGTAGTGTATACATTGTATTGTGTTCTGGAGTTATGGATGATTTTATTGTTCAAGTCACGTCTTCATATTTAGGTTCAAGTATATGGAGGTTCAACAAAAATGCAGGCATTTCTGTTGTATGGAGGCATTTCTGCTTTTTTTTTTCTTCAATGTAATGTGTTTTCTTTTTTCAAAAACAGTTTGTACAAAATTCCGTACCTTTTTTCCTTTTACTGTTGGGCTTTTGTATACGTTATAAACAATTATACATAAGTCTGTTGTTGTATATAAGTCTTTTCACATGTAAAAAAATCACCCAGGGTTTAAAGATATTGTACTCTTTCGAATCATATAATAATATTGTCATCATTTATAACAAATTCTTAAAGATTGTTCAGTTTGTTTGTTCTTTAAAGAATATGTTGAAATAAAGACTTGTATACAAGTAAAATAATTGCAGAAATTGTTTCTGACTGAAGTTTTACTATAAAGTTAGATTTACTCACTGCGACTGCTCCCAAAGTTCTCGTATTTTATATATTTTGCCCATGGAAAAAGAAAATTCAAACGGGGGAACAAAACTAATATAAATGTCAGTTGTTTGCAAACAATAACAAATGAATTCACAGGCATACTCCTTTTATTTTCATAACATAAGTTCGCTCCTACCTCAAAAACTCGCCAAACTTAGATAAATCTCATCGAACAATAAACTTCCCCCTAACATAAAATTTACATTAACTTGCTATTTTCACCAATAACTGCAAATTCACTAACACGAATTACCTAAAAATTTAAATACACTGTAACTCAACTTTTGTCAATGTAAATGAGTTGTCATTCATTTCCACAAATTCTGCGAAAACTCGCAAGATGTTTACAATTTTTCTTTCAAAACTTTTCACCGTAAGAGGTCGCTGTTACAGAAAACAACTTCACACTTCTGGCGGCAGATAACAACACGTCCATGTGCAGTGGCTACATCGTTCTTTACGGGGTATAGACCATGTGACCCTTATTTACAAAAGAGTGACCTTGTACATTCCAGGGCAATTACTGGCAGGCAAGATACTGCATGGGACATATGAGAAATTTTACATTTTGTATCATAATTTCCACATAAATTCAATGGCTATTAAAATGAGAGCTGAACTAGTTGTGAGATGTGCCCCTTTCCTTCATATCCAAAGTTGATGACAATCGGACAGTGCAATCTCCATAAAATGAAAGATTTAAAGTATTTTCCCATTGAGCCGTGTACAAATCCTGCCTGCAGGAAGTCCAGGTTCTGTGGCTCTTTTGTAAACATGTGATGTCACAGGTAACATGGTCTATACCAGTTGCAAGCAATGAAGGAAAGACAGTAACCTTTTCAATTTACACACACACACACACCCACATACATAGAGCTAAACAACAAACCGCAAAGTTCGATGAACTGTGACAAGACCTGGCTTGTCGCGTGTATGTATACACGTAGCATGCAGTCAAAACCTTGAGTGCACACGCAAGTGGCGCAATACAGTGAGGGAACTGTACAGACTTTATCGCCGATTGAACTAAAAACGGCACTTTGCACGTTAATATAACTTCGTTATGCAACGGCCGATTTTGTTCAACTTTCACAATTAGGCTTTTATAGTCGTTATCTATTTAAAAAAAATTCAACATGAAGTTTGCTCAAAAGAAATTTGAAATAGAACTTATTTATTTTTTTAACTCGTCGTCGTAACAAACTGTAACATTTTTATGACGTCATTAATGTAATAATTTCAAAGGTCATGAATTACACTTCATTTCATACACTAAAACCATGTCCAAACTCTGTTTCATATTGACTACACAGCTTAAATTGTGACTTTTTAAGCATTTTTAGCTTCAACGTCCGGTTTGAACCGGAAGACAAGGTCAAATTGGGGTCATCTCTGTGAGACATTTAATTATTTTTCAAAGACCTTTCCGATGAGGTATAGATTGTAAAAATCCATTGTGTACTTCAGGAGTTATGATTTTTTTAATTATTAAACTTTGATTTAATGTAATTCGACACCAGATGACGTCATGATGACGTCATTGTTCAAGTGCCGTCTTCAAGTTAAGGTTCAAGTATGTGCCAAGTTTCAAGGTTCAATTCAATTTCAATCTTGAGTTATCTTTTGGATATAAGTTCCCGGGAAGAAGAAGAAGTAAAAGTAAAAAAAAAAAAACTCGAACAATAAGAGGTTTTCGGCTGATGGCCGAACACCTAATTAATCGCGATTATATCGAATATTGCGATATATTGCCGGCGATATATCGTGAATAAAATAAATCGATATCGCCCAAGCTTAGTGGACACTATTGGTAATTATTCAAAATAATTATTAACATAAAACCTTTCTTGGTGACGCGTAATGGGGAGAGGTTGACGGTATAAAACATTGTGGGAAACGGCTCCCTCTGAAGTGCCATAGTTTTCGAGAAAGAATTAATTTTCCATGAATTTGATTTCGAGAGTTGAGGTCTCGAAATCAACCATCTAAACGTACACAACTTCGTGTGACAAGGGTGTTTAGTTCTTTCATTATTATCTCGCAAGTTTGTTGACCGATTGAGCTCAAATTTTCACAGGTTTGCTATTTTATGCATATGTAGAGATACACCAACTGTGAAGGCTAGTCTTTGACAATAACCAATAGTGTCCACTGCCTTTAAACCGCACGGACTAAGACTGCTTTCTACTGGGAACAAGCAGTTGTTCCCAAATGGTTCCGGGAAAAACCTTTCCACAAGTTGTCTGGGAAAAGTTTTGATAAGGTAAAGGTGCCCTATTAAAAAGTGAAATTAACTCATTTGAGCTGATTGTGAAATTTTGACATTAGCAGACCGTGTATTTTCATGTATCTGTTGTGTCAGATAATGGTTTTAATTTCTTGGGTGTCAAATCTTGTATAGCACAGCAATCCCCTTTACAATTGGCTACTTGAAATCATCAACTTTGTTCAGTGTTAAAAAATTTTAAATTTTAAATTTGGTTTGTTAATAATTACTATCATATTTTTATACAAATTCAAGAATTTTGTGTATAAAAAAAAGAATTTAAAGAGATCTGATAAAGAAAAATACAGTCTTCGTCCGAGTTGTTTTCTTGATTTTGATATGCGTGAGACTTGCAAAGTATAATCACTACTGGCACAAATCCGCCATGTGTGTAGAGTCTCGACTTCATGCTTCCATTGTACGGTATTTTTTGTATGTTTTTTACACTACGGTGACAATACAGAGTTACTGTGTCCAAAATTTGTTGGCTCTACACGCAAATGCAGGGCCCAATTTCATGGCTCTGCTTACCGTAAGAACAGAATCGACGCTTACGAAAGCAGGGAATTCTGTGCGGGGAATTTTGGCTTTTGCGCATGCGTACTCCACCATACTTGGCATTCTACGCTTTCAAGGCTAGCACAGAAATTCGGCGCTTGCATGTAAGCGGGGAATCGTGATCGTAAGCGCAGAATTTGACAGTAAGCAGGGCCATGAAATTGGGCCCAGGTCTGGAATTTTATCTTTGGGACATGTTGAAAGGGCAAAGCCATTTTCATTTCGCAAGGGACACTTGCATAGGGAAATCTCAAAGTCAATGGGAAACTTTTGAAGGGCACCAAGGTCAAGACCAGGGGCCACGGAGGTCAAGACCAGGGGCCACGGAGGTCAAGACCAGGGGCCACGCACGGAGTGCGTGTATTTCCAGGCCTGAAATGGATGACACTTTAAAGGGTGAATTTATAACATTTTGCTGGATAAAATCATTCCATGTTTCTGGACCTAATCCTATTCAGCTGTAAGCAGAAAATGCTAAGCAACAAGTTACTGAGGCACCAGTTGCAATAATGCAAAGTCCACGAAAATTTGGCTGGTAACTAGTTTCTGTTCAGCAAAATCTGTCCATGGAAGTTTTTATGCTTACAGGCTACATTAAACTACACCAGTTGCAATAACAAATAATGAAAACTTCATGGAATTTTGCCTTGTGACCAGTTTCTATTAAGCAAGATTTTTCTGTGCTAAGTTTTTATGCTGACAGGCTTTATGAAATTAGGCCCTGCTCACCTGCTTCTTACTGAGGTCGCTGTCGTTGAGTTGTTTTGTAAAGTTGACAGCCGTTGCCAGCCCGATTAAAGCCTGTATTCTCTTTGGTCTTTCAAGAGCCAGCAATAGCATCAACGCCCCACCCATGCTGGACCCAACAAGAATCTGCATAGAAAATAATCCAGTTACTTAAAATTAATACTGAAGAGCCTCAACATTTCTTTGCGTTTGATTACCTTCCCTGGATCGACCCCGGTCTAGCTTCGTCGTCATTCCAGAGGCCCCACCCATGCTGGACCCAACAAGAATCTGCATAGAAAATAATCCAGTTACTTAAAATTAATACTGAAGAGCCTCAACATTTCTTTGCGTTCGATTACCTTCCCTGGGTCGACCCCGGTCTAGCTTCGTCGTCATTCCAGAGGCTTATCCGGGTCAGCCCCCAGTGCCCTGCTTGTGGAGTGAGTCACTTGGAGCTGACCCCACCAGATGCATGACGTCACACCAAGAGAGGGTGAATGATAGTTCGATTAGCTCATGGCAGGGGCTCATCCGAGCGAACACTGTGGGGTCGGGGAAGCTAATCGAACGCACCCTTAATGATTAATACTCAATATTTGAAAGTACCGTAAGTGATACTAAGACCTGCAGGTGTTTTGTTAAATCGCACTGGTTGGCAGGGACGGCCGAATGTTAGCACACTGAACAGAAATGCATACTATGATAATGTGCAGTAGCGTAACCAATCCAAACATTTCCATCCGAGGGGGAGTGGGGGATGTGTGGGTCAAGGGCCCTACTTATTTTTATGGGTTTTATTTATTTATTTATTTTTTGGGGGGTGGGGCTTTTCAAGAGGGGGGCAAGAGCACAATTTGGGTGGGAGGGACTATCATTTTTGTGCATTTTTTCTATCTCATTGAAGTGGGAGGCAAGATTCTGAACACGGTACTACAATCCCTCCCCCCTCCTCCTATGGTTACGCCACTGTACCTTACCTTTCATGAAATACCTGGGGACCTGATGTAAGCTGATCGAGGACTGCTAACGCATCCCATCGCCAGACATCAAAAGCGTCAATACCAGGCTTAAGGCTGCCCTTGGATGCACCACATCCCTGGTAGTCAAACCTAAATACATCAAGATACATTTTTATTTGTAAGTACATTTCATCTCCAGGAATTTGTTATACAGTACCTTGGACCAATATCAAAGACCTGGTTTTAGCACAAGTTATGTTTACAAGATAAGAATTATGCTAATCAGAATAAGGTTATTATAAGCAAATGTTGCATAATTATATACACACCATCTGAAACTTGTTTCCTGCTCAGTTTTGGCTTGGCTGAAATTCCTGCTCTTTGAATTGGGCCCTCTTGTTAACCAGCAAATCATTTACTTGTTACATGTATGTACATGTAAAAGCACACCTCGTTTTCACCAAAAAACATCAACTATTACAAGAAGTACAATGTCTTCCAATTAAATTGCATACCGCGTCCAAGTTAAATCTCACTTTCAAAGCTCTTCATGGCCTATTTCCTCTCTATATTAACTGATTTTCTCCATAATGGCCATGTTCGTCCTCTTCTTTCTCAGCTGGGCCCAATTTCATAGAGCTGCTAAGCACAAAAAAATTGCTTAGCATGAAATATCTTCCTTGATAAAAACAGGATTACCAACCAAATTTAGTCCACATGATTTTCAGGACAAGCAAACAACAGCTGAATACCAGTAACAAGCAATATGCAACAAATGGAATTTTAATTGGTAGTCCTGTTTTCATCAAAGAAGAAATTTCATGCTAAGCAAATTTGTGTGCTTAGCAGCTCTGAAGTTGGGCCCAGGTCAATCCCTACTGACGCACACTACCTATTCCACAAAAAGTAACTTTACCTCATGTACGCTAGGCCTGCTTTTGTACAGAATCTCTCCAGAGCTACCGCCTTGCCACCATTCATATTCGACATGAAGCCTGGCAAGAATAATACTCCTGGTGTGTTTCCATTAGTTTGTCTGTAAACAAGGAGAACAGAAGCTTGGAGAAGCGGCGAAATATTATTTGAGGGATTGGTAAGGTTTTAGCCAGAATTTGGTATTAAGCGTTTCAAATTTGTCGGGACTTTAAAAACTTGGTGCCCACTGACTTTTAGGACATCCTACCGGACTATCCATCACATCGCGTATTCTTAGATATGACTCTCTGACACTTGTAAGTGACAGATAAAAACAGGGTGTCCAAAAGACACTTCTAAAACTATAGATTCATTCCGCTATCGTCTCCATTAAGACGTTAGCGGAACGAACCTCATAGTTCTAGAAGTATCCAAAAAGACACCCCTGGCTAACACACATGGTGATTGGGGTCTCACATCTCACAATTTTTTTCTTTTTTTTCCTATTTTTTTTTTACGCAAGTCGCCAGACAACACAAGGCCTGAGGCCACTCTAAGGTGTGGGCTACAATTATTTTTTCCAGAGGCCGTTGCCACCTACTCCTAGGGCTGAAACAGGGTTACCCCCTTTCACAGTCCATACGGAATCTGTAGGATATAGGCTTGGGTATCATCCGTCCGAAGCCTGGCCATTAGAGAAGAAAGCACTGCCTCCAAAACTTTACGGAGCAAGTAAAATCTGCTGCTGTCCTAATGGGGGTGGGTTGCAATTCTACATGTATGTGTGGTCCCACTGGTCAGTGTTCTAGGGTGCTTATATTTTTGTATAGGGGGCATACATCATCCACCCCAACCTGTAAGCCACTGTGTTGCCCCCATCTCTACAGAGGTGTTGTACATTTGGCATGCATGTAGGGCTACTTCCTCCACTGATACTACAAGTACTAGTATCTGTTGGCCTTCTGTCTGCCGTGGTTGAAGCCTTCATTGTGTGTTGACCTGAGACTGGTGACATCCTTCTCTGGACTGCTAAACCTTTACTTTTATTCCTGCAGAGGTGTAACGCACTCTTCATCTGCGTGAAAAACAAGAAAAGTAAATGATGCTCATCTGTGTTATTAATTTTTATTGGTACTTAACAATTAAAGGGAAGGTACACCTTTGGTAATTACTTAAAACAAATATTAACTTACAAACTGACTTGGTAACGAGCATTGGAGAGCTGTTGATCATTGTTGATAGTATACAACATTGTGGGAAAAAACTCCCTCTGAAGTAATGTAGTTTTTGAGAAAGAGGTATTTTCTCACTAAAATAATAAAAGACTTACTACTCCAGCTAGAAGTCTTTTATTCCTATCTGAAAGCACACAAATTCGTCCAATAAGGGTGTTTTTCTTTCATAATTTTCTCGCAACTTTGATGACCGATTGAGCCCAAATTTTCACAGGCTTGTTATTTTATGCTTATGATGGGATACGCCTAGTGGAAACACTGGTCTTTGACAATTACTAAACGTGTACAGTGCCTTTAAGTAAAACTACTGAAAAAAGTACAATTCATCATGTTCATCGGCTTTACTTATTAGGAATAGTCTACCGATGTACAACTTCAAGTTAAAATTGTATGGGCCTGGCTGGAGGCGAAGCATTTCAAAACACATTTGTAACTTAGTGGATTTCTTGGTCAGGCGTGTTAACGGAAAAGTTTCCGTATGGTGCCACCATACCATTTTCATTCCATATGAAATAATATAGTATCTAATTTACCTCAATGAGATATACTTTTTTGTAAAAATTAGTGAAAAAGTGGTGGCGCCATACCATACGGAATGTTATCCGGATTTTCTTAATCAACGTACAAAAGAGGAACATAAAACGTCTTTACTTTTAAAGTTAAACTTATATTTGTTTGACTTTGATTGCCTTTTTTGTGTTTTGTTTTCCTTCTTCTGGTAATTAAAATATATGAGTTATTACACAATTTATTTAAATTATTATTTTAAAATTGTTTTTAACGACGGACCCTTCCTCTCAATTTCCGGGTATTTTGGTTGATATTCTCTGTTTAGTTTGACCTTCAGCAGACAGACAGACAGAGTGATGCAATAGTTTCATTATTGATTGTTGTCACGATTCATGTTAAGACTCAAGTCAAAGTCAAAATGTCATTGTTTGTTGTCAAGATTTTTAACATTTCTATTTTTTATGAATCTCTGTATTTTAAACTCAATTGAGCTTGTCTGGATAACTTTCCGTATGGCACCACCACTTTTTCACTCATTTTTACAAAAAGGGATATATCAATCAGGTAAATTAGATACTATATTATTTCATTTCGAATGAAAAAGTGGTGGCGCCATACGGAAACTTTTCCCTAAATGATGTAACTTACTTTGAAAAGTTCAGAGTTTACGGGAACTTACAGTCAACACAAAATACAAAAGTTTTTTTTTGCAGGTTGAAACATCACAACACCATGATCTTGATTGAGTGGATCGAAGTTATGCGCTAAATAGCGCCACCAATTGTTGATAGTTGGACATTGAATGCTTTGAATTATTATTCGCTCGGTCCCGAGGTCCCGCCGCGGCGCGCCGCCCGCCAGCCTTTTATGATAGGGCCGGAATTTCATAAAGCCTGTAAGCACAGAAACTTGATAAGCAAAGAAAAGTGTTGTTCAACATGATAAACACGTTACCAGCCAAAACTACTGTTGCAACTGGTGCCCCAGTCAATGTTTGCTTAGCAAAGCTTAGCAAAAATTGCTAAGCATTATTTTCTGCAGCTAAGTTACGAGGCCCAGCCCTCCAAGGCTACTTGTTTTTCATAACCATTGATGTCATCATACAATGATTTCATTTGATAAACGTGCAGTGACGAGACGTTAGCTCATCTGAGTTTTGGTTGGTCTGATCTGAGTAGGAGGCTGACGAACATCACCTCGGACCACGTCACCCGGGGACCAACCAAAACGCAAAGCTTACTTTTGGACGTCGTCTGTGTATTATATAGAGTACCATGTAGGATTTAAATGCGTGCGTACCTCTCCATGTGATGGTGAGGTGACAACAAAAATAATGTGAGTGTGAACTCCGTCCGGGCATGGTCCGGGCGAGCTGATCGAAGTTTGACGTCATGAGATGTTCAGGCTCCCCGAGCCTCGAAGTGTGCGACGTCAGGATATTCAGCTAGCTCGGGTCCCATAATATCTGAAAGTGGGGTTCGCACCTCCGAAACTGGGACCTGTACCATCATTCGGGGGGGGGGGGGGGAGGACCATGGCCAAAAATAATGATTCCGCATTGAGATTATGCGTATAGGCACTGTTGTCGATAATACTTACATTTGAAATTGAAATTAACTTTAAATTATTTTTGTATTTCAAATGTTGTCCTTCTTTCCTCTCTTTAGGCCTATTGTGAACGTTTTCTTCTTCATAGAGCCTAGGTCAAATTAAACATACAGTCAAAGGGCGCAGCAGGTGGAACGCAAAAAGGCCGAGTGTCTGATGCCATCACCCCCCCCCCCTCCTCGTACCCCTCTAAAAAACAGCAGCAGGGACCCTAAACAATAATCAGACAAATTATTTCTTGAGAGAGGCTAAGTTTACCCGTCGCCAACTACTCATACTTTGAAGACAGTGGACACTATTGGTAAATTGTCAAAGACTAGCCTTCACAGTTGGTGTATCTCAACATATACATAAACTAACAAACCTGTGAAAATTTGAGCTCAATCGGTAACCGAACTTGCGAGATAATAATGAAATAAAAAAACCTTGTCACAAGTTGTGTGCTTTCAGATGCTTGATTTCGAGACCTCAAGTTCTTTTCTAAATCTGAGGTTTTGAAATAAAGTTCGTGGAAGCTTACTTCTTTCTCGAAAACTATGGCATTTCAGAGGGAGCCGTTTCTCACAATGTTTTATACTATCAACCCTCTCCCCATTATTCGTCACCAAGAAAGGTTTTATGCTTTTAATTATTTTGAGCAATTACCAGTGTCCACTGCCTTTAAGTGCATGCAACTTAAAGGTGATGACATTAGTCTTCTGGTTTTTGTTTAACTGTTTATTCTGTTTTAAAGGCCGAGTAACTGCTGACCCCCCCTCTCAGCCGCCCCCACTATCTCTCTCTCCTCGCTCCACTAAAAAAGACAGTAGTAAGACGCCTAAAAAAAAAAAAAAAAATCAGACAAATTAATTTCTTAAGAGAGTAGAACTTTCGAGTCAGTTTACCAGTCGCCGACTACCTTAAGGCGCATGCAACCTAAAGGTGACAACATTATTTTTCTAGATTTTGTTTCAAAAAATTACTTTTTATTTTATTTTAAAACGATGTGATGTCATCGTAACTTTATTAATCCCGACAGATTTTATGCCACTCGATAAATCAATCTTTCTGATGACTTCGCAGAAAATTGAGGTGTCAAAAGTAGACCGTTGGTGTTTCTGTCCATCAACAGGGTGTTTGTTTGTTTGTCAAAGGACTTGCATTTGCCTGTGTGTTCTTCATGAGGATGAGTGACTGACAAACAGTGCTATAGCCTGTAGACACAGCCGGGCAACCGTTTCGAAAACTTGGCGTGGGAATTATTACAACCCATCTCGCCCATAAGCATGGTGCCTTTTGAAGAGTGATGTTAGTAAAATTCAAAGAAACTTGAAAGTAAACACCCAGCAACCATTAATAACTGTATATAGAAAGGTTTGCGGTAACACCATGTAATGACTATAATAATAATAAACTACAGCATTTATAAGGCGCACTTTACTGAAAAGGAGAAACATTCAAAGGCGCCGGTCAAGTTTTTTCAAGATGTTGGAAAGCAAGCAAGAATAAGTGTGTTTTGAGTTTCTGCTGGAAGAGAGTGATGTTGTGTATTTGTCTGAGGTAATCCGGAAGTGAGTTCCAGAGTCTTGGTGCTATGTTGGAGTAAGCCCTGTCCCCATAACTGACCAGTCGAGTTTGAGGAACATGGAGCGTATTTCTGATAGATCTTAGACCTGGTCTTAGACCTATATCTCTAATGGGTTGGGGGTGGTTCTGAAAGGAACCGTTGGTTATTTTCAGAACCACCCCGCTCATTAGAGATAGTCACTACATGGTGTTACCGCAAACCTTTCTAATTTATATCGTATTTCCACCATGCAAAGTTTCAAATCCTACTCATTAATAACTGGTTTGGATAGGAATTTGCAAATGAATCCAACGCTCGAATGGATGGCCACAATTTGAAACCGGAAGGTTTGGTTTTGGATAATTATTAATTAAATTCCTGTCATGTGATTATGGTAAAATGTTAGGGGCACATACGAAAAACTTCATTAATTTCTGTCTTCCACCACTTGCAAATGTGATCATTATGGCGGACAATTCTTTTAAGAGTGAAATACGGGTTCTTTCACTCGACAAGTCTATTGAGACAAAAGAGTGAAACGCAGTACACACACATTCACAAAAAAATCACAATTCTTAATAAAGGAACACGTTGCCTTGGATCGGTCGAGTTGGTCTTTGAAAAGCGTCTGTAACCGTTTTTTTTATAAAATGCATAAATGGCTATATAGAAAGATGTTGTAAAAGTAGAATACAATGATCCACACAAACATGCCTCGATATTGCACGGTTTCCTTTTACCTCGTCGACTAACACGGTCGGCCATTAATATGGGAGTCAAATTTTTGACTCCCATTTATGGCCGACCGTGTTAGTTCGCACAGTGTTCCTTTAAGGACACTTAAGTTACCCCCATCCCGGACAACTTAAACTGGTTAGCTTTGATATCTGGATGGTAAACGAAAACTTAATTATTGGTATAGTACATTAATTAGTTCTCAACTAATAAGTATACTTTGGGGATATGCTACAGCTTGGGTGTTGAATGCAGGGTAATTAAAAAATACCTTAACTTACAATAATGCTCTTACTTGCTAACCATTTTTGTGTTACACCTTCTAAACGTAGGGCCTCTACACTCTGCTTACTCAAAGATCTTAGATCAACAGTCTGTTCCGATATTCATAAAAGTGTTTTTCAAGATATTGACAACGTATACTGCCCCAAGCCTTCTTTTGTGATGGGCTTTTCGGGTCCCCATGATTATGGTAAGCTTGGTGCACGTATTAATAGACACATTATCACCAAGCAAGGGGAATGTTTATGGCTGAACCTTATTTTTTAGAAGTTGAGATGGTTTGGAGGGGAGTAAATCTGAGTATAAGTCTGGGTAGCCTACAGTGTACCTAGTCCACGGGAAAGAACAGCTACAGTGTACCTAGTCCCCGAGGAAAGAACGTGAATGCATTGGTCACACCTTGTCATCATCAGATAAAACCATTTCCGAGTGTTTTTCTTTTCCCAAGGACAAGTGTCTCAGCCAAAAGCAAATAGTGCATGTCTCTCGTTTGGTCAATTGGGGCGTCCGCCGTCCCGTGGGGGTCCGAGAAGCGAACTCTCTCCAAGCCCCTTCTGCTCAAGGCACAACTTCATAGAGCTGCTTATACGCAGAAAATGTTGTTTAACAATCTGTTAAAGGCAGTGGACACTATTGGTAACAACTCAAAATATTTATTAGCATAAAACCTCATTTGGTAATGGGGAGAGGTTGGTAGTTTAAAACATTCTGTGAGAAATGGCTCCCTCTGGAGCGGAGTAGTTTTCGAGAAAGAAGTAATTTTCCACGAATTTGATTTCGAGACCACAGATTTAGAATTTTGAGGTCTCAAAAATCTTAACGCACACAACTTCGTGTGAAAAAGGTGTTTGTTTCTTTCATTATTATCTCGCAACTTCGACGACCCGTTGAGCTCAAATTTTCACAGGTTTGTTATTTTATGCATCTGTGGAGATACACCAAGTGAGAAGACTTGTCTTTGACAATTTATTACCAATAATGTCCAATTTTTTTAAGCATAAACAAAAAGGATACCAGTCCGACATAATTAATTTGTACATCTGACGTCATGGTAGTTTCTGGTATTCTGGTAATCAGAGTTATGTTACGTGCTTCTCTATGAAATTGGGCCCAGAGCGGTTATCGTTATTTAGCTCATGTTCCATGCTTCTCCTCATTGAACCCAAGTCTCGACACTCATGGGGTGACAGGTCTTTTTCTTCAGCTGCGCCACACATCTGGAACTCTCTACCACTTAATCTTAATAGATCTTGTCTTTGTACCGCAAAATTCAAATCTCTTCTCAAAACTTATCTTACGTCACAGGTTTTCAAGGACTAGTTTTGTTGTGTCTGTTTTTCTTTGTTTTGTTGTTGGTTTTTACTGCGCCTTGAACACCCATACAGCAGGGTGGATAGGTGCGCATTACAAGTCTTATTATTATATAATGTTTATATGTTATGTTCGTTAGCTCATGCATGCTACTTCTTTTAAAAGTACTCGAATATTATAGTCGGTCCATCTTGCTTTCGGCCTTCCTCTTCCAAAGCGACCAGCAACACGTCTAGTAACAATTCCGTTTTACCCAAAGTCCCATTCCTTTGCATCATTTTCAAACTAATAAAACTGCTTCCCTTTTTTAAATGGAAAAAAAACCCAAAACGGGAATATTATTATATATAATGAATAACTACCGCGAAAGTCCGGTGCAGTGGCAATCCCTCGGTGCGTGTTCTCCCATTCCAGTCGGAGTCACTTGGAATAGATAGCGGATCTAGATGAGGCTGTCCAAGCCAGTAGCCACGAACACCTTGACAGAAGGCTGTAACAATAATTGTCATTATTATTATAACCTGTCCCAAGAGAGCTCGCGAACCATACCGTGAAACTAAACATGATTAAAGGCAGTGGACACTATTGGTAATTACTCAAAATAATTATTAGCATAAAACCTTACTTGGTAACGAGTAATAGGGAGATGTTGGTAGTATAAAACATTGTGAGAAACGGCTCCCTCTGAAGTGGAGTTGTTTTCGAGAAAGAAGTAATTTTCCACGATTTTGATTTCGAGACCTCAAGTTTAGAATTTGAGGTCTCGAAATCAAGCGTAATATGAAAGCACACAACTTCGAGTATGACAAGGGTGTTTTTTCTTTCATATAGTTATCTCGCAACTCCGACGACCAATCGAGCTCACATTATCACAGGATGGTTATTTTATGCATATGTTGAGATACTTCAAGTGAGAAGACTGGTCTTTGACATTTTACCAATAGAGTCCACTGGCTTTTTTAATACAGTTAATAGTAATAACTATTAATAATTATCTCATGTTACTGTGTTACTTGGGTAATTTCAACATTATGTGTTTTTTGTAATGAATTACAGCATTGAAATAAAAAAATGTTACTGCATTGAATAAGAACAAGTTCTTAAAGCGCACTTCACAACCGCCTCCATGTGCTTAAAGTGCCCCGAGGGTGGGTTTCACAAAATTAATAGTTAAGACTTGAATCCGTTAAGACTCAAGTTATGTGTCTAAATACAATTGTCTATTAAAATGGTCAAGGTGTTACTCAAATGTCTACAAAGCCCAGCCTGGGAAACCACAAGCAACTCAAGGCTGGCAGTTGGGTTAAATAGGTTACCGATGGGATCGTCGTGGGTGATATTGTGTCCTTCTTTCCTAACCCGAAAGCACGACCCTTATGGCCCTAGTTACTGCTGGTATCAAAATAATTACAGAAATCACCACATTGCCATGACACGTCCGCAAAATATACCACCAAACATTATTTGTACTCGTTGTTTGAACTAAGTCTTCGAATCTCAAACTAATTCTACAACCCCAAAGTAAGTCTTTAAAATCTCAACTGAACTTAAGACAGCTATATGAAAAACAAGAATAACACCTTGTGCAAACACTTTGCAATAGCCTTGTACAAACATTTTGCAATAGCCTTGTACAAACCTTTCTATGGGTCTCATAATAACATTCATAAACTTTAATAACTGTCTTAAAGGCACTGACGTAGTTACTAAAAATAATTGTGAGCAAGAAAACTTTTGTTTTGAGTAGTATCCAGTGCCTTTTAAAGGCAGTGGACACTATTGGTAATCACTCAAAATAATTATCATCATAAAACCTTTCTTGGTTACGAGTAATGGGGAGAGGTTGATGGTATAAAACATTGTGAGAAACAGCTCCCTCTGACGTGGCGTAGTTTTCGAGAAAGAAGTAATTTTCCACGAATTTGATTTCGAGACCTCAGATTTAGAATTTGAGGTCTCGAAATCAAGCATCAGAAAACACACAACTTCGTGTGACAAGGGTGTTTTTTTCTTTCATTATTATCTCGCAAATTCGACGACCGATTGAGCTAAAATTTCCATAGGTTTGTTATTTTATGCATATGTTGAGATACACCAACTGTGAAGACAAGTCTTTGACAATTACCAATAGTGTCCACTGTCTTTAAAGAGTTAAAGACATTGGACACCTTGGTAGATGCAAAGACCAGTTTCTCAATTGGTGTATCTCAACATAATTATACACAAAGTAACAAACCATGTACAAATTTGAACTAAAATGGTCGTTGAAGTTGCGGGATAATAATGGTAGAAAAACATTATTCACACGTCAAGTCGTGTGCTTTCAGTTGCTTGAATTCGAGACTCGAATACAATTCAAATGTTTCAGTGAAAACTGTCTTCTGTCTAACAAAAAACTACATTACTTGAGCCATTTCTCAAAATGTTTTATCAACAGCTCTCCATTGCTTGTTACCAAGTTAGTTTTTATGCTAACAATTCTTTTCATTATAATAGTAATTACCAATAGTGACCATGTGCCTGGAGGACTGAAGCTGTTTTTATGCATCTGAAACCCTCACAAATTTGTGCAACAACGGTTTTTTATGATCCTTTTTTTGGGGGGGGGGAACCAAGTGAGCAAGTGAGAATACAGGAGCAATAAGCGATTAAAGACACTGGACACTATTGGTAACTGTCGAAGACCAGTCTCCTCACTTGGTGTATCTCAACATAATGCATAAAATAACAAACCAGTGAAAATTTGAGCTCAATTGGTCGTCGGAGTTGCGATCACTATGAAAGAAAAAAAACACCCTTGTCACACGAAGTTGCGTGCTTGCAGATGCTTGATTTCGAGACCTTAAATTCTAAACTTGAGGTCTCTGAATAAAATTCGTGGAAAATCACTTCTTTCTCGAAAACTACGTCACTTCAGAGGGAGCCGTTTCTCACAATGTTTTATACTATCAACCTCTCCCCATTACTCGTTACCAAGTAACGTTTTATGCTGATCATTATTTTGAGTAAATACCAATAGTATCCACTGCCTTTAAGTCGGCATTAAGCAGTCGACAGTGGTAGGCAGTTGGACTAGGTGGTTGTGGCCTTTACAGTTTTATTTTCGTGGTTCCTTCCAAAATCAAAATCCTGAACCCGTGATCTTAATGTAGCTTAAGTATCACGTGCTGACTCCATGTGATTTAGTGTACCCTTTGGCCTTAGTTACTGGTATCAAAATAATTACCAAAAACCCTATTGCCTCGAAATATAATGATTGTACCCGTTATTTGAGAAGTCTTTGAAATCTCAAACTTAGTCTTTGAAATCTCAACTGGACTATGTGACAGCTATATGAAAAACGAGAATAACACCTTGTGCAAACACTTTTCATTATACCTTGTATAAGCCCCTATAAGATGCTTATAGTTCTCACCTTCATAAACTGACTTGGTAACGAGCAATAGAGAGCAGATGATAAAATGCAATTTTGTGAGAAACGGTTCCATTTGAAGTAACGCAGTTTTTAAGAAAGAGGTGGTTTCTCACTCTAATAATATTAACATAGTTTTAAGGACGGGCGCCCTTTTTAGGCATCATTTTTTTTTTTTTTTTTTTTGCTTTCTTGATTTTCTTGCAACTTCGACGAGTCCTAACTTGCGCCTTGTGCCATCATTGACAGACATGGCGGACTAAAAGTGTTCAGCATTATTATAATGTTCACAGGTTTATTATTTTATGCATATTATGTTGGGATACACCGAGTGACAGTACAATTTTACAAATAATAGCGCTGCGTGCTTATTTTTATACCCTTATCAACCTAGACTTGTGGACAAGTCGTTAAATCGGCCCCACGCGCTGAGATAGTGCTCCCCCGACAACACTGCTCTCGCGCAAACTGATGGCTCCCCGATTTCGAGTCGAAATCGGGGAGCCATCAGTTCGCGCGAGAGCAGTGAGTTCGCGCGAGAGCAGTGTTGTCGGGGGAGCACTATCTCAGCGCGTGGGGCCGATTTAACGACTTGTCCACAAGTCTATTATCAACCTGGGGTGGATTTCACAAAGGTAGTCCTAACTTAGGTATAGTCCTAGGCAATGCTAAGAGATAGGACCAGTCCTAAGTTAGGACCAGTAACTCATCCTAACTTAGGACTGGTCCTATCTCTTAGCATTGCCTAGGACTAGTCCTAAGTTAGGACTACCTTTGTGAAATCCACCCCTGGTCTTTGACAATTACAAAACGTGTCCAATGTCTTTAAGGCCTGAAGCCCTTTTTAGGCATCTGGAAACAACACATTATTATTTTGTGCCACAAGGGTTTTTTTCGTTCATCATTCTCTTGCAACTTCTATGATCAATTGAGCTAAAATGTTCACAGATTTTTATATATGATTTTTGTTGGGGGATACACCAAGTAAGAATTAAAGGCAGTGGACACTATTGGTAATTACTCAAAATAATTAATATCATAAAACCGTTCTTGATTACAAGTAATGGGGAGAGGTTGACAATATAAAACCTTGTGAGTAACAGCTCCCTCTGAAGTGACGTATAGTTTTCGAGAAAGAAGTAATTTTACATGTTTAGAACTTGAGGTCTCGAAATCAAGCATTTCAAAGCACACAACTTTGTGTGAACATGGTGCGACAAGGGTGCTTTTTTTCTTTCATTAATATCTTGCAGCTTCGACGACCGATTGAGCTCTTTAATGTTCACAGGTTTGTTATGTTATGCATATGTTGAGAAACACCAACTGTGAAGGCTAGTCTTTGACAATTACCAACTGTCTCCCATAGTGTCCACTGTCTTTAAGACATCCAGTTGAAAAAACCATAGGCAATTATGCCGGCAGTTGGTTTATGTGGTGGTTGGCTCATGGGTGATATTTTGTCATTCCTCCCAAAATTAGAATCCTGACCCTGTGGCCCTAGTTACTGGTATCAAAATAATTACCGAAATCCCCACATTGCCATGACACGTCCGCAAAATATACCACCAAACATTATTTGTACTCGTTGTTTGAACTAAGTCTTTGATCTCAACTGGACATCTACATCTAAATGGAAAACAAGAATAGCACCTTGTGTAAACACTTTCACACAACCCTGTTCTTATACACACTTTTTATAATAAGCGTCTTCAAATAGACACTTGTTTGATCAGCCAGAGTAGCATTTTAGGACTATTGAAAAAAACGACCAATCTGATTGGATGTTGCCATGGGTTGCTGAGCAACAGTGACGTCAAACGACAGCTCAAGGACTCTGGGCCAATCAGAATGAGTCTTTGGGTGTTGACGCCCATCTCTCACGGGGTTTTACTGCGACAGTCTTGGAGGGTTTAAATTCTTTAAAACCGGGGAGTTTTCTTATCTCAGGAAGTGTTTCTGACGGAATTTGTTCAAGATGGCTCGTCTTCTGATCGCTGTGTGTATAGTTCTACTTGCTGTCTCGCTTGAGGCTCAAGGCAAACCGGTTAGTCTTATTTCAATATTATATATATTTCTTTGGAAAGTGTTTGAAACTTCGCATGGTGGAAGTTTGCGGTAACGCCATGTAATGAAACACCCCAACTCATTCATTCATCTCTTAATTCATTCATTCATTCATTCATTCATTTATAAAAAAAATAAAAATAAACCTGGCAGCACGACTGCTGAATAATGTAGCATTACAAGGACAAATATGGATAAAAATTGCACAGATATTTCGTCCTTCGGATGGGACGTAAAGCCGTTGGTCCCATGTGTTGTGTAGCCCGTGTAAAAGAACCCTGTGTACTTTTCGAAAAGAGAAAGGGTTCGCCCCGGTGTTCATGGCTGTGACTGCTATATGCTCCGTGTAGCACATTGTAAACCCTTTAAATAATGTGCTAAATAATTGGGTATCAGAAATCATGACTGCAATACTGCAACCTATCTTTCTGAAAGTTTGTATAATAATAATACTCAGCGCCTTGAGTACCTTGTTTGTAACCTCGTTGATACCTCGTAAGCCATGCTTCGACCCCGCGGTATCAAGTATACTGTTATGTGCCGTGCGGTATAGTATCTATGCATTTCGTGCAAGTCAGAGCGGGCTGGTGCTTGCATAAAGAGCCTTGGACAAGGCTAATCGTAATACAAGACCGAACGGCTATTTCGAGGTGAGGGCTACACTGATTTGACCATGAACCGTCGATGGGCACAGTGCCACTACTCCTTTCAAGTTGCCATACCCATTCAAATGCCTTGCAGCTTGTTCTTATTCTCAATTTGATAGTGCATTTTTTTTTGTAAGTTACCAGAATCTCCTTTTTACCGAATTTGTATTTATTTTGTCAATGCCCATTTTGTGCTTGTATAGTTTAAATTTATTGTATTATAGTTCTATATTTTTATACTGTAGGCCCTACGAGCCATGTTTCAATATTGTCCATCTAATGTCCTTTTATAATGTCTCTTCTTAAATGGTGGTATGAGGAGTTAATTCTGTAGCAATTTAGTTTACTTTTCAAAAATCCATCATAGGTGCTACTTTTTGGTTTTCCTTTTCTTCTTTTTTTTTTTTGGGGGGGCGTTCTCTCTCCTAATTGTATGTACATGTTTTTGTTTTCTTTACCGTTCCTTGCAGTTTTACCTGTGAAATTAATAAATGAAACGAAATGAAAAGCTCCTGGGTCTGAAGCAGGGTTACATTCTTAATCCGTAAATGTAGTCATGGGCACCATCCACAATAATAGGAGTCTGGCTTCAGCAGAATATTATGTGTACATGAGTAGACTACATGTACCAACAATATATAAACTTATAAAACAAATCTGTCTCAAAAGCACTGGACACTCACGGTAATAGTAAAAAAAATAGTTTTTTTGCATATTATAAACTTCTTTGGTAACGAGCAATGGAGAGCTTGATGTACACGACACTGTGTGATAGTTTTGGAGAAAGAGGTAATGGGAGACTTTCTGGGACGATAGAGGGCAGCAGACTTACCGGGTAAATCCATTGTTCTCAGAATTATGCGCATGTTCAGAACTACGTAAACAATGGGAATTTACCCGGTATGTCTGCTGCCGCCTAGCGTTGGAAAGTCTCCTATTTCTCACTCGACTTCAGGTCTGAAGTCTTTTTAGGTGTTGTTTTTTGTCATTAATCTCAACTTCGATGACCATTTTCAGTCACAATTTTCATAGATTTGTTAATTTTGTGCATGTTTGGGGACACACTAATGGAGATGCTGGTGTTTGACAATTACCGTGTCTATATAAATAACAGGGAATCTGTTACTTTTTCTCATTTCGTTAGGTTAAATTAAAGAAACCTTTATCCATGTTTTAATCAAGTGCGCTATGATCTTGATGGAATAGCGCCTTATAATTTGTAATTGTTAAGTTATGTATACAGCTGGAATATTAACCAGGGAAACGAGCTAAACGGGCAACCTCGGTAGTCTAGTTGTTAAGACACTGCTCTAGAATTTCACGGGGTCGTGGGTTCGAATCCCACCCGAGTAACATGCCTGTGATATCTTTTACACAGGACTCGGGAAAGTACCGAGTATACAGTGCTAACACACATCGGTGTATGGGTAAAAACCAATATTAATAAACATAACCAATAACTTGTTTTTCTTAACCAACAGGCCGCCCGCCGCCCGGAACTCAGAGCACTGAAGGCCGCATTGGGTAAGCAAAAAGAAAAAAAAAAAAAAAAAAAGGGAGAGAGAAAAAACCCCGAACATTACAGAATTGGAAAGAGAAAACCAATCGTCTAAGAACACAGAATTACTAATGATGATGATAGTAGAAAACGTCTACTGTCTGAAATGTCATACTTGATGAGAAATAAATAAATAAAACTATTTTCCCGTTGTATCGCCCAGTGAGCGTTTGATTATATAATCGATGTTATGCAAAAATGTGCAATCGTTGTGTCACTATTTTCCTCATGATCCAGATCTCAAACGTTTACAGCAACTGTTTGTTAGCAAAAACCCATTCCGTAATGTTCCTTCAAATGTTCCTTTAAATGTAAAATGTTCGTTGGCAGTTATTCGTAAAATTAGTGACAATACAAATTTATTTGGTTATAATATAAGTAAGTACAGTAGAATCATTTGTTTTCGGAGTAAAGATACGTGGTTATGGAAAGAGACATATTACGTTTTTATCCCCAAAACTGAAATATAATGCAGCTTCCCGACATATTATTAAGAGATCCAACCCTGACCAAACCACGCTCATGGAATCCCTCCAACGTTTGGCTAGACTTGACTCAAGTCCCAATCCCATGCCATCGCCAGAAAACTGATGTTTTGTGATACTCCGATCCCCAACCTTATGACGGCGAGCGCGCCTTGCTATACGGACAGTTTGCTATAGTAGTTGACGTGATATGCCTTGGGACCTCTCACACGAGAACGGGACTTGAATCAAGTCTATCGTTTGGCTCATCACCACGCTCTCGACCACTTTTTCATCGTTATTAGTGGAAGCGGCGTTTATTGCCCTTTTTGAAACTACGTCGTTGGCTTTGGATTTGGCTGGAAGCTCCGTCCTCTCGTCTGAAGCTCGAACGCAAAGCACGCGGAATTGTCAAAACAACCGGCGGGGCCAAGCTAGCCTGAGCCGAATCCGTCATTTCGAAAAGGGCCTAAGTGTGACCGGGTATAAACAACGTACCCCCGAAACGGCGAAGGAAAGGAAACATGTGGCACCTTCCAACAACTCTTTTTCGGTTTGTACCTCACTCCAAAAATAATTGACTATTGTGGAGGTCTTGAGAAAATTTTGTGCAGGGTTTTTGATTTGGTTGTCCAGGGGGCGATTTCACAAAGAGTTAGGACTGAGTCCTAACTCGTCTACTCGAGATAAGACTAGTCTTAACTCTTTGTGAAATCCACCCAGGACACCATCAGCCCATACAAAAATTCACGATGAACCCTAATTTTGCCCACCAGTTGTATCATCAGTGCGTCAACGCTTCATGAGAACACCTCAGGGAAAACATCCCCCTTGTTAGCTGCAACTAAAGACACACCTGTTCACACTTGCTTTCCCTATCATTGAGACTTCCCTCTTTTTCACCTTGACCGGTGTCGCATGCAATTATGTCCTCCATGCAATACTATCCGGAGGACATTATTGCATATGCAATAATGTCCGCCGGACGGTTTTGCATATACAATCGTGTCCACCCGGACGCTGCTGCATGATGCAATTGTGTCTGGCCCCGTGCAAAACCGTCCTTGCAGTAAATTAAACGCCCTTGGTCGCCATTTTTTTCACAAGCAAGTGCATGTCATGAATGACATGGGAAATGTTTGGCCGTTGGGTATTCGCTGCAATAATAAAACACGTGAATATTCATGCTGCATTACGTAGGTTCAGTGCATGCACGCTCGCTTACGCGCACATACATGTACATGTACATGGCCGCTGGACGGTTTTTGCATAGCCCCGGACACGATTGCATAAACAGTGTCCGGAGCGGACAGCATAGCATGGCGGACACAATTGCATCTGACACCGGCACCTTTGAATGGTTTTATATCAGATTAAAGTACGACGCCTTTACAAATTACGCGCAATGTGTTTTTAAATTGCATTTGTGTATTGTGTCTTTGCTCCAACAGTAGCCAAGAAGGCCGCAGGATTGAAAGCGTCCGCAAAGAAAGCTCTGCTGCAGCGTCGGCAGATTGAAAAAGAAACAAGCTCCCACTCATCATACCCTAGCCCCATGGTGAGCTCTGGCTCTGACTCCCCGTCAGATTCTAGCACTTCTTACAGTTTCAACTGGTCCGACTGGTCTTGGTCTGATTTTGAGTGGCCGGAGTCGTGGGATCTGAGCGAGTTTGAGTGGAAAGATTCTTGGGGGAAGTCGGAGTGGTCTTCGTTTGATTGGTCTGATTTTGAGTGGCCGGAGTCCTGGGATCTGAGCGAGTTTGAGTGGAAAGATTCTTGGGGGAAGTCGGAGTGGTCTTCGTTTGATTGGTCTGATTTTGAGTGGCCCGAGTCGTGGGATCTGAGCGAGTTTGAGTGGAAAGATTCTTGGGGGAAGTCGGAGTGGTCTTCGTTTGATTGGTCTGATTTTGAGTGGCCCGAGTCGTGGGATCTGAGCGAGTTTGAGTGGAAAGATTCTTGGGGTCCAAGCGTATGGACATCATCGGAATGGAACGAAATGAAAAAGTCCGCGGGAAAAGGTGAGTCAACCCAACCGTATTGGGTGAGTCCGAATCACAAAGTGAGGGTGAAAGAGAAAGCAACTAGTCCTTGACTAACTAATTGAATACACCGGGCCTGATATGTGACAGAGTGGTGCCCCCCCCCTCCCTCCCCGAAAAAAGAAGAAGTTTACACACTAAAAAAGACATTGTATCCGAAATACACCATTTCTAAAATACTCTGAATAATTTCCAATAATTCCAAGAACTTCCTGATTCTTAGTAACGATTTTCATTTCTTGTAACACAAATCAGGCGAAAAGAAACCGGCACCACCGAAGGAGCTCGTGGAGGCAATGAAGATGAAGGTGCTGAAACGTCAACTGGTGAACGCACACAAGAAGAGGCAGCTAGGTAAGAACAAGTTCGCATTATACTCCATTGAAAGCTGCTGTAGGCTTCTTACCGAACGTTTTTATTACCAATTATATTTAAATTCAATTTAAATCTGAAGGCGTATTACAAAAGATATCCAAACTCTTTAACTCAGTCTACAACATACCTTATATTATTTCCTAAACAAAATAACTGTACAGCTTCCGACTCTGGCTCCGATGCATCATCGTCCTTCAAGTTCGAATGGCCGGAATCCTGGTCCAGCTCTGAGTGGCCTGAATCATGGGGGAAGCTGAGTGAGTTTGAGTGGCCCGAGTCCTGGTCATCAAGCGACTTGACATTGTCGTCTGAGTCCGAATCAAAAAGTGAAGAAGAAGGTGAGTTTAATTGAATACACCGGGCCCGATAAGTGGCAGAGAGGGTGCCCCCCCCCAAAAAAAAAAAAGTTTACATACTCTTAAATTAATCATTCTTCTTGTGTCAGAAATCCTAAAGTCCTCTAAATAATTTCTAATAGTTCTCAGAGATTCCTGATTCCCAATTACGATTTCTAAGAAGTCAAACCTGGTTAAGAAAAAAACAGCCCCACCAAAGGCGCTCATGAATCGTTGATGACGGCGTTGAAACGTCATCTATTTTGTCAACATTAAAAACGTCCATCAGTAAGCATGATTCACAAATTGATCCCAAATGCACACAATTAGCACTGGGTGGGACGTGTCCCTTGGCTTTGCGCTTACAAATCTTTCTGGAGGAAACACAGAATCAGTTCAATGTAATGAAAACATTGTTTCTTTGTTTTGTGCTCACAGAAACAGATAGCTCCTCCGTCTCCGACTCCATAAGCTCCGACTCCGTGAGCTCCGGCTCCGCAAGCTCTGACTCCGTAAGCTCCGACTCCGTAAGCTCCGACTCTGAAGGTTAGTATGACACATACCGTAGAGCAATTTCCTGTGCATGACGTCAGAAGCTCAACTAGCGCCATCACTGGCATCAGCGAAGATTAACTATCATCAATGGGTGCATTCGTTTAGCTTCCCTGGGTCGACCCCGATGTGGCGTATTTTTTTTTCCAGGACGAACGTGGGCACACAACAATTACCCCAAGTTCGTCCTAGAAAAGTCGCCTATTTTGTTTTCCAGTACGAACGTGTGCAGATGTTTACCAACGCTCCACCTGGAGAAAAAAAAACACGCATCATCACGTGAGCCTTCTCGTCGTGACGTCAGTGCACCTCGGGTCAGCCCCAAGTGACCCTATCCACAAGAGGGAATCTTGGGGCTGGCCCGAGTTGCACTGACGTCACCACGGGAAGGCTCACGTGATGATGTGTCTGGGTTTTTTTTCAGGTGGAGCGAGGGTAAACATCTGCACACGTTCGTCCTGGAAAACGAAATAGGCGACTTTTCCAGGACGGACGTTGGGTAATTGTGCCCCACGTACGTGGGCACACAGTCCTGGAAAAAAATAAATTACGCCACATCGGGGTCGACCCAGGGAAGCTAAACGAATGCACCCATTGGATGAATTTTGAGTATGACGTACGCGTTTACACGAAAGAGAAAGTAGCTAGTCCTTCGACTAAATCAAATGAACCGCTCCCGATATGTGGCATAGGGGGGTGTTCCTCCCCGAAAAAATGAAATGTTTAACTACTTACTTTACAGAACCATTTCTTCCTGTATCAGAAGTACCCCTTAATAGGCCCTAATCATCTGAATAATTGGTAATAATTATTTTCAGAGATTCCTAATTCTCATTTACGATGTTGATTTTTTTAGAAGACAAATCTGGTGAAGAGAAACCAGCACCACCAAAGGCGCTCGTGAAGGCAATGAAGATGAAGGCGCTGAAACGTCAACTGGTAAACGCTTACAAGAAGAGGCAACTAGGTAAGTAATATATATGCAAATCGGTTTGGGACGTGTCCCTTAAGCTTTGCGCGTGCGTGCAAATCTCTCTCCTTGAAATTCAGAATCAGTTTAAGTGTAATGAGAACTATTTTTTCTTTGTTTCGTGTTCATAGAAGAAGAAAGCCCTGGCTCCGACTCCGGAAGTTCTGGTTCTTCAGGTTAGTATGACGAACTACAGAGCATAGTGATAATGTTAACTCCCTTAAATGACGTCACAAGTCATAGTTTTTGGTTGGGGTCGCCAAAACGCACTCCTGGTCGGGAAGTTTAACTTTGCTTGGGCAAACCTCTCTCTCTCTCCAGGAAACTCACAAACAGTTTCATTGTAATGAAAACAAAGTTTGTTTTTGTTTTGTTCATCAGTCAGCTCAAGCTCTAGCTCTGGCTCCTACTCCGCAAGCTCCGAATCTGAATCCGAATCTGAAGGTTAGTATTACGATTACCGTTAGAGCAATAGTGATGTATAATTCCCTTGTATGACGTCACAGCTCAGCCAGCGCCCTCACTGGCATCATACGGAAGATCAATCATCGTTGGCTGAATGATGTGTGTCGCGTACGCGCTTTACACGAACTAGAAAGTAATACTTGTCCTTGACCAATTATACCGTGCCCGATTTGCGGTAGAGGGCAAGTCAACCCCCCCCCCAAAAAAAAAAAAAAAAAGTTTAGCTATTTACAAATCATTTTCCTCTCGTATCACAAGTATTATCCCTTATATTCCTATACTATCCTCTGAATTATTTATAAGATTCTCAGAGATTTCTGATCCTCAGTTACGATTTGCATTTCTTAGAAGACAAATCTGGTGAAGAGAAACCAGCACCACCAAAGGCGCTCGTGAAGGCAATGAAGATGAAGGCGATGAAACGTCAACTGGTAAACGCTTACAAGAAGAGGCAACTTGGTAAGTAGTCTTGGTCCAAGACGTCACTATCTCATGCTTGTAACGTAACGTTCTGGCTGAAATTGCATGCTGCGCTTACACGTGTCCATTGTTTAACCTCAGGGAGCAATGGCGATCTATGCCAACGTCTAAATATAGATTGCCTATTATTTTATAACTTCATTGACCGCTAACTACAGTTGGACGTGTCCCTTCAGCCATATGCGCGTGCAGATATCTCCCAATGAAATCCAGATTCAGTTTCATTGAACATAATAATAGCAGAAAGCTTCCCTGAAAATATTACTTGCTGAGGTGATGTAGTTTTTGAGAAATAAGTAAAACAATGTCATGAAAATAATTTTCGTCTCAGTGATCATGATGAGACGAAAATTATTTTAGCATGTTTAAAAACGTATTTTCATGACATTGTTTTACTCATTTCTCAAAACTTTAAGCCCCCTAGCAACTAATATTTTAATATTTTTATCTTCAAACAGTAGTATATGTGGACATTGTGTTTTGTGTTACAAAAAGGACCCAAATCCTTTAATGGCACACGTTTGGTAAATAACTGTTCAAGAACAGGTTTTTCACTTCGTGTATTGAGGGAAATGCAGGAGACTGATAGCCCACTCGATCTATTAAGCCGAGGTGTCCATATTTTTTATGGACGAAACGTTTTTTGACAAGCCCCACATTTGTGGTGCTCGATAATGGGCTTGGTGTACACTCATCTCCTTTTATCTCTCCATGTGCGCATTGAAACCCAGAAATCCCCTAAAGACATTTCTACACTTTCGGTAATTAATACTCAAATATTTTGTTAGCATACCAACATTCTTGGTAACGAGCAACGGAGAGCTGTTGATGGTATACAGCATTGTGAGATCTGAAGTAACGTAGTTTTTGAGAAAGAGATCAATATTCTCACCCAGATAATAAATTCAAGCCTGAAGCCTTTTTTAGGCATCTGAAAGCACACAAAAGTTGTACATCAAGTGCGGTTTTTCTCCCATAATCCTCTTGCAACTTCGAAATAATAAGTAATCTTTAGGAAATCCAGAATCAGTTATTATCATAATAATCTTTCTTTGTTTTGTGTTCACAGAACTCTCCGACTCAGTCAGCTCTGATTCTTCAGGTACGTATAACGAATACCCTTAGGGCAACGTAAATGGTTAATTCCCTTACATGACGTCTCAAACTCACCAGCGCCGGCGCCCTGATAGACGTCATAGAAAGATCTATCATCATTGGCTGAATGTTGTGTGTGGCGCGTACTCGCTTACACGTGTACATTGTTTATCATCACCAATGGCGGCCTTTGCAAGCGTCTAAATATAGATTGCTTATGACGTAATTGACCGCCAACTATCTGGTTGGGACGTGTCCCTTTAACTTTGCGCGTGCAAATCAATCTCCAGAATCAAATTCCATGTAATGAGAACAAAGTTTCTTTGTTTTGTTTTAATTTTACAGAATCAGTCAGCTCTAGCTCTTACTCCAGCTCTGGAAGCTCCGGCTCTTCAGGTTAGTATTACGAATACCGATAGGGCAAAGGAAGTGTAAAATAATGCCCTTGAATGACGGCACAAACTCACACAGCGCCCTGATAGACGTCTTAGAAAGATCTAACATCATTGGATGAATGTTGTGTGTGGCGCGTACTCGCTTACACGTGTACATTGTTTATCATCACCAATGGCGGCCTTTGCAAGCGTCTAAATATAGATTGTTTATGACGTGATTGACCACCAACTATCAGGGCCCAATTTCACAGCGCTGCTTAGCGGCCGATTTTGTGATTACTGTGCAATTTCTATTTCATAGCGCTGCTAACCGTAAGCACACGAAAAGGCATGCTAACCTTCCGGTGCTTACCGCACGAAAATAAATGACGTCACAATGCAAATCCAAGGTAAACACGCAATATGGCCGCCCAATTTTTCTGCTAACGTGTGAAATACGCTAAGGCTGAAGCAAATTTTTCTGCTACAGTAAGCACGTAAATTTGCTTACCGTTAAGCAGCGCTATGAAATTGGGCCCTGGTTGGGACGTGTCCCTAACTTTGCGTGTGCTAATCAATCTCTCTCCAGGAAATCTATAACCAAATTCCTTGTAATGAGAAGAATGTTGGTTTGTTTTTTCTACAGTATCAGTCAGCTCTAGCTCTAGCTCTTACTCCAGCTCTGGAAGCTCCGACTCTTCAGGTTAGTATTACGAATACCGTTAGGGCAATGGAAGTAATAAATGCCCTTGAATGACGGCACAAACTCACACAGCGCCCTCATATTGACGTCAAAGAAAGATCTATCATCATTGGCTAAATGCTGTGTGTTGTGCGTACGCCCTTACATGTGTCAATGGCGGCCTATGCAAGCGTCTAAATATAAATTGCTTATGACGTCAATGAACGATTGATCTGTTGGACTGGTCCCTTTAACTTTGTGCGCAAATCTCTCTCCATGAAATCCAAAATCAGTTTCATTGTAATGAGAACAATGTTTCTTTATTTTGTTTTTACAGTATCAATCAGCTCTAGCTCCAGCTCTGGCTCCGACTCCGTAAGCTCTGATTCTTCAGGTTAGTATAACAAATATGATGAACAACAGAGCAAAGTGTCATGTTAACTCCCTTGTATTAAGAACAATGTAAGTGTTAAGCATCATCAGTTAGCATTATGCATATCTGCACCGTCTGCCTGACTGGTGAGAAGCTTCCAAATAGACCGATCTTGAGCTGACACTTCTGCCTCTTCCACAGACCACTCAGTGCGTTGTCTTGAGAGGTCCCTCTGGATTACATTTTTGTCTATGTAGTTCTAGAGGTCGGTGTGGAAAGAGATTCGGAGATTCTGCGCCCCCCCCCCCCACCCCCATACGGCAAACCACTTCTGATAGTGCCATCTCTATAACATGTTACTTCAGCCCACGTAAATTTTGTCACATGGGGACGACAGAAACTCCTGTGGACCAATATCTCTAGGACAACGGCCCCGTCAACGTTTCCCCATTTCCCAAGATTAAATTTGAACGTGTTTCCCTCTTTCCTCAGACGAGTCTGCTGAACACAAGGAGCCAAAGCACGGACACATGCAGCCCAAGAGACCCAGAAAGGAAGCTCTCCGAGCCAAGGCTCTGTTGAATGTCCTCAAGAAGCGACAGATGGGAGCTTAAGGAAGGCACCGACACTCGACTTGGTTTCCAAGTCTGTGATCAGGGGTGGATTTCACAAAGAGTTTGGAATAGTCTTATATTTCGAGTTAGGATGAGTTACTTGTCTTAACTTAGGCCTAGCCTGAAGTTTTTAATATCTCCTAGGACTAGTCCTATTAACTTAGGACCAGTCCAAAGTTTTTTATTAAATCGACCCAAAAGCTTTTAGTCTAGGTGTTTGTTATCCAGACCATGTACATCAAAATCGGCACAGTCATGGTGATTTTCAATTTTCTAATATTGTTTTGTCTTCTTCTCCTCTAAATCGAATAAAAAAAAGACACCCGTAATACAAAATCAGGACAATATTTGAGGATGGCTATTCTATACTACAGAGAAGCAAATTGCTAGCCATTGGCTAAATAGCGCGCCACTTGTGGATTAATCTCCGTCATTAGCCTACGAACACACGTTTGATAGCTAATCTGTGGGAGTTTTGCGTGGCTGATGCTGAATAGCAGCGATCTCAGACTTGAAATCAAGTCTACAGTAGAACAACTTTTTTTACCCTTATTTAAACTGAGAAATGATTGTTTCTGTTCTATATTGATATCAAGTTTAAGTCATTTAAACCTGGCAAATGTTTGCTGTTTCCTTTAATAGTGTAATCTGTCATACCAGAGCCAACTTTCATAGAGCATGTAAGCATACAAACACATGGAAATATTGCTTATGAATTAATAAGCAAAAATTCCATAAAGTTTTATTTGTTGCAATTGATTTTTATTTTGCACAGCGAAGAAATTTGCTAAGCAGCATTTTTGTGCTTAAGCATTTAAACAGCTTTATGAAATTGGGCCCTCTGGCCCATAATTATTTGATAGAGCTCCTTTCTGCTGAGCAAAAAATGCACAGGAAACCAGTTATATACGGTACGTGTGACATTGTTGGGTTGGAAACCAATTTTCGTAAGCATACTTTTGTTATGTTTAGCTACTTTTGTGTGCTTAATTAAGCAGCTCTATTAAATCGGGTCAAGTTTCTTGCAATTTTTAAAGCTGTTCTGGCATTTGAAGGCATGTTGTTTGAACAAGTGCATGTTCGTTGGGTGGCATGTTTATGTACAGCAGGGTCTAATTGCATAGAGCTGCTTAAGCACAAAAAATAGCTTACACAAATATGCTTACCAGAATAAGGTAACTAGCCAAATACCATGTCTTGTGTACAATGTGTGCTGGTATCCTGCTATAGTTTCTGCTAACCAAAAAAACTTGTAAGCTCTATTTTCTGCTGAAGCAGCTTTTTATATAATATATTGACCGAAAGCAATTACTAATTTGTTTTTATAAACACCTAACCAGGTTATCTTTTCCAAAAGTAGATGAGAATAAAAATTTCTATTTCTAAATGCATAAACAACTCGTCAAGAAAATGTTTTGTTATAAATGTTTCCCTTCCCTGTCTGACCCTAAATATTGTTTAAAAAATCAGAAAATCTTGGTTAAAGACAGTGGACACTATTGGTAATTTTCAAAGACCAGTCTTCTCACTGGGTGTATCTAAACATATGCATAAAATAACAAACCTGTGAAAATTTGAGCTCAATTGGTCGTCGAAGTTGCGAGATATGAATGAAAGAAAAAACACCCTTGTCAGACTAAGTTGTGTGCTTTCTGATGCTTGATTTCGAAACCTCAAATTCTAAACTTGAGGTCTCAAAATCAAATTCGTGGAAAATTACTTCTTTCTCGAAAACTACGTCACTTCAGAGGGAGCCGTTTCTCACAATGTTTTATACTATCAACCTCTCCCCATTACTCGTTACCAAGTGAGGTTTTATGCTGATAATTATTTTGAGTAATTACCAATAGTGTCCACTGCCTTTAAAGGGTTTTGTACCTTTGGTAGAACTAGTTTTAGACCATGACATGGTTCCCTACTGACTGTGAATGAAGAAGCTTTAGCTTCATTAGTCTACAAGTTTTTGAGCGAAAAACAATGAAAACCACAGAGCAAAGTTTTCAGGATAGTCACATAAATCCATTGTACATGCTAAAATAAATTTTGCCTCACTGAGATGAAAATAATTTTTAGCCCCACCAAAAAAATAAATATAAAACGCCTAAAAAACACACAACCCATTACCGACAGTTTTTAAGTAGATGAACAATGAAAGTCTATAGGAACACACAAATACATTTTCAATAACAATTTATTTTTGGACAGTATTCTGTTAAAATAAATATACATGTATAAAACATTGGTGACTGCTGTGTAAGACCGACATCCCTATATTCTGACAACACTTCGTATTGAAACAATAGACCCTGTGAACTCTGTTTACAATAAGTGTGACCTTGTACATTCTTTGGGTATTCTGGCAGGCAACATACTGCACAGGTCATATGGGAAAGTTTACATTTTGTGTCATAATTTCCACATAAATCCAAGATTTATAAAAGTAAAAGCTAGACAAGTATTGAGATTTTACTCTTTTCATCATATCAAAAGTTGATAAAAATTAGACAGTGCAATCTCTATAAAATATAAGATTTTATGTTTTCATTCATTATGCTGTGTACAAATCGTGCCTGCAGGAAGTCCATGCTCTATGGCTCTTTTGTAAACATATGACGTCACAGGTCACAGGTCACATCATCTATAGGAACACAGGTTTTACAAGTTTAGTGTACAGCGACAGCAACATAAGAGGTTGTGTAAATAAAGCTTACCAGTATTAGGCATCATGTGCACAAACAAATTATGTACAGTAAAACATTGTACATCTCGTTAGAAAATCTCTACAGTCCAAAACAAATGGCGCCCTCTTTTGCCAGAACTTTACGATCTTGTACATTAGGGTCACGGTCAAAAAATAGGAATGTTCTGATTTGTTGCGGCTTGTTATCGCAAAAATCTTGGCGATTCCAATAAAATCTGAACAGTTGGCAAGTATGCATTTCACTCGTTGTCACCTGCAAAGAAGGAAAGGGGTACCTGTGTTTGAGAATTTGTTGTTTTAAGGCATCAGAAAAAGGCAAAGCTGGTAAGGCATTTCCATGTGACCCATCATTAAGGGTTGGGGGAGGGTGTAGCATAGTCTCCTTTTAGCATCCTTTAATTTTTTTATTTCTAGCTGACACCAAAGTCCGGCAGAATTGAGGACACTTTTTTCCGGATGTCTTCAAGGCGTTTCTCGCGAAGCCGCTCTGCTTTCAGCATCTTCGGGTACTGTCGCCAACCCACAAAGGCAGGTTTCAAAATGCGTCTGGAGTTAGAAGCAAAAAGAAATATGTTTGTTTTCTTTGCAATGATAATGATAATATTAATAATGTTAGCAGCTTGTGCATTGAGCCTTTTTGAGTACACCTGTCCTTTCCAGGACATGTTTCCTACCTGGAGGGGTATCTTCTTCCACAATACATCAATTTAAATAATTATCGGCTCAATGCACAAGCTTGCTCAGGGAACCATACCCTTACAAGCCTTGCTTCTGTATGGGTCCTCCACAGATTCACGAATGTCAATGCTTATTTTTCATTTCATTAATCTTATCAAACAACTATTTATTTCTTTATTTCCAACTTACATTGCCTATGATTTGATACTGATTGTGATTTTGAAACTGTGGAAATAAACTGATTGATTGATTGATTGAAACCACATTTGCATAGCTCGTATCACAGCTAAGTCCCTATGCACTGGATAGCAAAAAAGAAAAACCATCAGAAGAACAATTAGTGATAAATGGTAAATACATGAGTAATAAGGCGATTTTTGAATTGCCCAAATGTGGCTGCTTCCTTAAAGCCATTGGACGCTTTCGGTAAAGAGTATTGTCCAAAGGCCAACACTTTGTGTATCACAACTTATATATAAAATAAAAAAACTGTGAAAACTTAGGCTCAATCAATCAATCGGTCGTCGGATTTGGGAGAAAATAACGGGAAAACCCACCCTTGTTTCTGCACGTTTCGTCGTGTCACATGTGTTTAAAATAAATCCATAAATATCGATGACGAGAATTTATAATTGTTTTAATGTTTTCTCAAAAAGTAAAGCATTTCATGGAATAATATTTCAAGAGAAGTCTTTCACCATTACCTTCTGTAAACCCTGTAAGTTATTTGTAAATCTGTAAACTTTTATTTTTCTTCTGTTCCGAAAGTGTATAATGGCTTTAACCTGGTAGGCCATTCCACAGCTGCGGCTACTTCGAATGACCGAGCTCTGTAAGTTTTTTGGGAATTCAGGAGACTTCTCTACTACAGCATCTTACGTTTCATTGTGCTCTTCTGCTACTTCCTCATTCTTCCACATTCTAAGTTTCTCATTGGTGATATGTTCCTGCCAGGCCTGCAAGACTCTCATCTTCAGGTTGTGTATATAGTGCCGACGAGCCTTCTGTAGCTGGAGGGATTGAAGATGTCCATACTGAAGACAAAAGAAAAGACATTAGAAAAAATTTACTGGACATCTTCAGCAACTGTCAAAGACTAGGGCCCAATTTCATGGCTCGATCTGCTTACCGCCGAACTCTGCACTTACGTTCCGATTCCCCGCTTGACATGCGAGTGCAGACGGCACTAGCTTTGTAAGCATAGAATGCCTAGTAACGTGGAGTACGCAAGCACAGAAGCCAAAATTTGTCGCTAACCCGTGAAATACGCTTTGCTTGCCCTGTTTCTGTAAGCGCCGATTCTGTGCTTACAGTAAGCAGAGCCATGAAGTTGGGCTCAGAATTCTCACTTGTTGTATCTAAACAACATGCATACAATAACAAATCTGTGAAACTTTGGGTTCAATTGGTCATCGAAGATGCAATAAAATAGTGAACGAAAAAAAAAAAACACCCTTGTTGCACAATTTGTTTTGCTAAAAGCTTTAAGATGCAAATTACCTCTTTCTCATAAACTATGTTACTCCAGAGGGAGCCGTTTCTCACAAAGTTTTGTACTATCAACAGATCTTCATTGTTTGTTGCAAAGTAAGTTTGATGCTAGCATATAGTTTGAGTTATTACCAAACTTTTAAGCAGCTCTATGAAATTGGGCCCAGGTCTTGTATAACGGACTAGTGGATGACCCCTCCACCCCCCCCAACCTTCCAAAGTGTGTTGACTCTAAACAAACAAGCAACGAAATGGACATAATTTATGACTTTTGATGACTCACCCTCTTCCAACTGTTCATTGCACCTCGAATGAGGATGAGCTCATATTGCTTCGATGCCATCATAAACTTCTCCTGCATCACCTCTTCTGCATGTTGTCTCCATGGAAACATACACTTCCTCAGCAAAACAGTGCTGTGATGATCCTCAGAAACCTGTAATTTTTTCAAGCAGATGACTAAAACATTTCCATTTTCAGCCTCAGATGATGGGTTAAACTTATCTTGCGCACGAGAAAGCACATTTTTATTCTCAATATTTCTCTCTATGTTTTTGAGGAGCATGGCTCTGGCCACAGTGTAGAGTAAAAAAAACAATATGTTTCCTTTATTCAAAAGATGCTGTTATAACCATAACATTGACACTACTTTAAGCATTACAGGTCAAGAGACCACAGAGTGAGCTATTCACAAAAGACATTATTTTAATGAGATGCTGTTATTTGTTTTTTTTACCCTACACCGATGTGAACAGTAAGCACTGTACACTAAGTTGGACTTGGTAAGAAGAATTGGGAAAGCAGTGCAAAGCACTCTTCGGAACTTCCGCACTAAAGACTCAATATCACATTACATAGTTTTTATAGACGCCATCTTTACTGGCTACTTGGGTTTTGGCTTTGAGCCGCATCAACCATTCTAACTTTTTCTGTACAGTCAAGTGGTTCACCAACCAATCATGCAAGGAAATTGACTAAATTCCCACGTGCTGCTCGACAAAATGTATGCATAATGTATAGCAGTATCTAAAAAGTGACTGATTTGCCCACAAAGATGGTTGACTTTTACACTGTGTGCTGTGAAGTAGAAACTATCTACAGGTGTAATAAATTTATCAGGGTAAATAATAGTTATATTCATTTTTGGTTTTTACTCAAATACACCGATGTGTTCAGCACTGTAAGCTAAGTACTTTCCAGAGTACTGTAAAGAAATCACAGGCATATCAAAACCAAAAATGAATATTCTTCATCCCGATGCAAAGTTAACATCTACATGTAGTAAACAATATTGCTACTAGTTTTACATAGATTTTTTGCAGGACCCAATACGGTAAGAGCCAACAACTAGTTCTTTATCCAAAATGCAATTATTTAAAATATTATAATGCAGCTGTTGCTCATACTAACCTGCATGTTTTGTCTGGCAGACTTGACTAATCTCAGCCATGGATTCAGCCCTTTATTCTGAAGCAGAGATCGTCTGTAATGCTCGTCAGCCCTGACGGTCTGTTGATTCAAGAGTGCTAAGCGTTCTTGCTTCTCAAACTCTCTCTGATTACAAGAAAATAAAAAATCATTTTGAAGGATGAATTTGTATGTAAAAAAAAAGGTCTCGAACTAAAGACAGTGGACACTATCGGTAATTGTCAAAGAACAGTCTTCTCACTTGGTGTATCTCAACATATGCATAAAATAACAAACCTTTGAGCTCAATTGGTCATTGGAGTTGCGAGATAACTATGAAAGAAAAAAACACCCTAATCAAACGAAGCTGTGTGCTTTCAGATTCTTGATTTTGAGACCTCAAATTCTAAACTTGAGGTCTCGAAATTAAATTTGTAGAAAAGTACTTCTTTCTTGAAAACTACGTCACTTCAGAGGGAGCCGTTTCTCACAATGTTTATACTACCAACCTGTTCCCATTACTCATTACCAAGTAAGGTTTTATGCTTATAAATAATTTGAGTAATTACCAATAGTGTCCACTGCCTTAACACATGGCACCCAAGGTAATTGCCATGGTGCTCTGTTCTTTTGCTGTGGTGCCCTTAGCAAAGTTCCAATACAACTAAAAAATGTCACATAATAGTGATATCAGAGGAAAGTTATTGTGCCTGCCCCATTCTAAACCGAAGTTAAACTTCAGGCCTTAAACTTTAAGGTCTGAAAACATAACAAATCCATCGACTAATAATAATAATAATAATAAGACTTGTAATGCGCACATATCCACCCTGCTGGGTGTTCAAGGCGCAGTAAAACCAAAATAATCATTGCCACATGCTCATAAATGTCTGCCTTTTGAAGCTGTTTTGACCATTGAAAAATGTCTGCACAACTAACTGAAACAGACAATGTTTGAATGCAGTGCCTTTTTGAAGCGTAGGGCTTTCTAATAAAGAGTTCAATATTTTATATACATCACCTGCTTGATAAGTCTTTTCTCTTCTTTTCTCTTTTCAATCTTGGCTCTCTTCTCTGCTTCATCTTCCTCTCTTTGCTTCTCTTCCTTGGCTTTGATCTCAGCCTTAAAGTAAACAACAACAACAACAACAACAACAACTTAAGAGCTTATTTGCACAATGAATCAACACACTAAGATGATAAAATCTACAGATTTGCTTAAATAAACCAGGGAAAATACTATAGTGCTTTACAAAAACATAAACAAATAAAATGTACATTTTAATAGTGAAAATATTTTGAAGATGATAAATTGAAACCAAACTTACCAGTTTTTCTTGTTCCTTCTTGCGATGTCTCTCTTCTCTCTCTGCCTTCATCTTCAACCTCGATTCTTCTCTTTCTTTCATTCCTGAATGAGCGACAAGCCAAATATGCATACATTTAGAACCATCAACTGTCTGACAATTGAATATCAGGCCCTGCTCTTCACGCGCTGGACACTATTGGTAATTACTCAAAGTACATTTTAGCATAAAAACTTACTTGGTACAAGCAATGGAGAGCTGTTGATAGTATAAAACATTGTGAGAAACAGCCCCCTCTGAAGTGACATCGTTTTTGAGAAAGAAGTAATTTCTCACTAAAATTATTTGAACTGAATTCGACACCTCAGCTAAGGTCTCAAATTCAAGCAACTGAAAGCACACAACTTGTGTGACAAAGGTGTTTTTTCTTCCGTTATTCTCTCGCAACTTTGACGACCAATTGAGTTCAAGTTTTTACAGGTTAGTTATTTTATGCATATGTTGAGATACACCAAGTGAGAAGACTGGTCTTTGACAATTACCAAAGGTGTCCGGTGCTTTTAAGTACGAGACGTATTACTGTTCATAACACCAGGTAAATGGTTTACAAGGTGCTATGGTGCAATATGCTGCCAATCAAACAAGGAACACTGAATCAAACCCCTTCTCTTTTCGATAAGTACACAGGGTTCTTTTTTATGTGCATTACACAACACTTGGGACCAACGGCTTTACATTACATGCATAGGACGCATTTTGGACACAAGTATCACGACCAAGACTCAAACCCTCACTCTGCTGATCAGAAGCACTAGAGCTTGAGTCCGGTGCTCTTATCCTCTCGGTCATGACACGCCAGTCTACTACTACTCAGTCAACTACTCAACTGAAAAGTACTAAAATGTTGTCAAGCATTGGATAGATCTTTACCTTTAAGGAGTTGAGGCCTTGAGGTTTGCTTGTTCTTGGATTGATCACTGACTGAACTTGAATCACTATGATCTGAACGAGCAGTTGATGATGGGGTGTCGACCTCTGGCTGCGTTCTGTAAATCAACAAGTAAAACAAGTAATTGTGATAATCCATTTAATTGTGTTCAACAAGTGTATTAAAATAATGTAATATGAAAGTATAGGATACAGTAATTTAGATGCTTATTCTCATGAATACCCTTATTACCTTTGAATTTTTTTTTTAATAATAACAACTATTATATAGCGCATTTCACAATAACCGTATCAATGCGCTTATTATTAGTGCCCTGGTCATAGGGCCAATAACATCCCTTTTATTGTTTCTCAGTGTACAAACTGGGCAACAGTTTATATCGCTCACAAGGCTTTTTTCACACTTGTGGCCACATTACGAGCTGGTTTTAAACATTCTTTACCTCTCTGTGCTGAGTAGACTGTCTGGAATGTCCACCACCTCAAGGGAACCATCTTTAGCTGGTACTCCAATCTGCATCTTAAGTAACTGCTGCCGTTGCGCCGTCTGCAGATCTTCGATCAAGCGTTTCTGCTCTCTCAACTGATACTGCTGCTCGTGCAGAATGCGTTGCTGAGCAGCGTAGCGATGCTCGAACGAATTCGTTTTGTAGTTGATATTGCGTTTACCACCAGTGGCGCTGTTTACTCCGCTCTCCGAATCCTTGTCTGAGATAGCATTGTTCTGATTGCGGTTGGGCTGCTCCGCGTCTTCGTCACCGACTGTCAGCATTTCCTCGATAGGCAAGTTGACATGTTTACGGGTGACTTGCCAGGCGTGTTTTGGCTTTGTAGGGCCTGCTGAGGTGTGGTGGCGCTTGCTCTTTGGAGTGCTAGAGACGCTGGAAGTGTCACTGCGGGCGGAGCTTCCACCAGAGGTAATATTCCCACTGGGTTGTCTCTGGACTCCAAATATGTCATCCTGTGTCAAAGTGAAACACAAACACCATGAGTAACTTTTTACTTCATATTTTTAATGTTAATCTAGAGGTCGTGGAATCGAATCCCACTTTAGTCAATTCTTTGTTCATCCCCAAAAATCATTTAAAAATTTAACCAGTCAGTTTCCCATGTGGTTTATTTTGAAATAATGATCACATGGAGTTTTGGGACCTTGTCACATAAGGAAACTTTTGTAGGTAACTTTGAACCAACAAACTTCAGTACAAGCAATAGGATCACGGATCAAGAGTAACTATAAATATAAATATGAATAGTAGGATCACTTTAGTAGCACATGAATTTTTTTTGTAGCAATGCCTTACGATCACCAAGCAAAATATGTGAACATTGAAATTTGATTGCCTTTTCTTTCTGGAAATTGCCTGGAACTGGTTGCCTGTAAATTGCCTTGTGTGACATGGAAATTATAGCACAAGCATCCACCAAAAAAGTGCCTGAACAAAGTATAAGACAGGTTTTGAAGTTGTTATTATTTGTTTTATAAGACCCACAAGATTTTCTATGCCTAACTAATATGAGTGTTATTTACAACATAAAAGCACCAATAACTTCAGACAGAATGTTAAGGGAATTAAATAAATCGCCAAATACCAACCACTTTCTGGGCAACTGAGTCCGGCCTATCAGAAGTCTCCTTTCTTCCACTCTTGTCCCTATATGCTTCTTCTTCTTCTTCTCTATTGGTCCAAAGCTTTCCAGAAGCGGCTGCCTCCAAAAAGGCAGCCATCTTGGATTTTGTTTTATTCTGTTGCTGCTCCAGGTCTTTGCTGAGGTGCTCGTTTTGTAACCATAGTTTCCAATCCAACAAGTATTTCTTCAAGATACGTTTGCGGTTGTGAACTATCGCCATTTGATTTTTCCTGTACAAATGATTAATAGTTATAATAATAACAATTTTGGGTTCAAACCCTCTGCAACTGGTACCCTGTCTAAGTGGTAAGCAGATCACAACAGCCTTTGTCGTTTTAAAGCATGACTATTGAATTTTTCAGATTTTAGTTTTATTGTATCTACATTATTTTGGAGTTAAACAATCAAACAATTTAAAAAACTAAAAGGTATACTTTTCCTTTCAGTGTGCCTTTTCACAATAAATGAGGGGATCAAACATTTTGGTTGATTCGCCTGGCGGGCAATTTAAAAAAAAAAGGTAAGGGAAACCCCTGTGTGAGTTAGGTACAGGATTAAAACACTCACCTATGAACGTCTTTAAAACTCTGCTCAATCTCTCTGGTTTCCCTGTCGGCCTGACTCGCCCTGACGAAAGCTCGCCAGGCATTCCATGCTCTCAGCAGTGTCCTCCAGTCACATACAGCCCTAGCCTTCCCTAGAGCTAACCGCTTAGTCATGACTGTCTGGTACCAGGCATGGAAATGCCTTTGAAGACACTGTAACAAAGATAGTCAAAAGATTAAAGACACTGGACAAGTTTGGTAATTGTCAAAGACCAGTTTTCTCACTTCGTGTATCCCAAAATACGCACAAAATAACAAGAACAAACAACCTTTTTGCACAATTTTGTGCTTTCAGATACCTAAGAAAGGAATAAGGATTGAAGTCGGTACCAAGCACGGAAATGCCTTTCAAGACACTGAAAAACACAGATGATCAAAAGATCAAATATCAACTTCGTCACCTTTGGTAACAACTGTCAAAGACCAGTATTCTCACTTGGTGTATCCCAAAAAATGCACAAAGTACATGAAGTAACAAGAATACAAATCCTTGATGCACAATTTTGTGTGGTTTCAGATGCCCGAAAAATGCTACAGACCCAGCGTCTTTCTTAACTTCAAATATACACACAATAGTATTATTGCATACCAAACATACATTGATACCCCACCATGCAAGCAATGCCCCCAAATCACAACTATAAAACTTATCAGAATCTTTTGGGGTTTTCTTTCAAATAAGTAAACAATTTTTATTGAGTTTTACTCATGTATGTATTCATTCCACACTCGCTTACCTGCATAGCTAACAATTGCCTGCCATAATTTGGGGTTATAATTATTGTAAAACTGTACAATTTGTTAACCTTAAGATCTTGGGCTGCTTTGACTGCTCGTAGCTCTTCCAATCGTTTCCTCATCTCTCTCCTTTCATCCTCAATCATTGAGTCTGCTTCCAACCTACTCTGTAATTCCTCTTGGCGTCTCTTAGCCTCTTCTTTTCTCTGATCCTCCTTCTGTCTCGCCTCTCGTTCTCTTTCTCTGGATGAAATTAAAACAACAGCTTTGCTTGTCAATGGAATAATTGTAAACTCACAGTTGCTTTACAATTTGATTGCTTTGAGATAATAATAATAATATTAATAATAATAATAATAACAATAATAAGACTTGTAATGCGCACGTATCCACCCTGCTGGGTAAAACAGCAGTAAAAACCAAAAACAAAACAAAATAAACAAAGCAAACAAAAAACAGACACAACAAAATCAGTCCTTGAAAACCTGTGACATAAGATAAGTTTTGAGAAGAGATTTGAATGTTGTGGTACAAAGACAAGATCTCAGATCAAGTGGCAGAGAGTTCCAGATGCGTGACGCAGCTGAAGAAAAACACCTGTCACCCCATGAGTGTCGAGACTTCACAGAAAGGTTTGCTACAAGTATCTTTCAATATCATGCACTGTGATTTTTATGCCCTATTTAGAACTCTTTACTCTGTGCTATACGCAGATCCACTAAGGTCCTAAACTCAAAGGATTTATGAAGAATATCAAACAGGTCAAAACATACACTCACCTCTGTCTCGCCGCCTCCTCCTGAAGTCTCTGTTCTTGCATCTCCTTACGCAACCTGGCCATCTCCTGCTGCACGAGGGCCTCCTCTCGTTGCCTCTGCATCTCCTTAGTGCGCTCCTCTTTCATGACTATCTGATGAGCCTGAGACTGGGCATCCTTGTGTTGTTGCTGCTGCCTCAGCTTGGACTCTCTTGTCTGCTGTCGTTTCTCTCGGTTTTCTTTTACCTTTTGGAGTAATTCAAGTTATGACAATATTTTGTTATAAATACAATGCATTTACATCTTTTATGGTTCAGTAATCCATCCTTTCATACTGATCATCCTTTGTCCTCACTACTTTACTCCTATTAGTTCATATCCACAAATTGTTACTACACGTAAAATACAAACTTTGATTGGCTATAACTTTCCCGCTTTTTTTCTGGATCCTTCCCTTAATCCCTTTCCCCTCTCTTTTATTCTATTAAAATAGATATGTATTTGTTTGTACTTGTTTATGCATCTTAAGAAGGTCTGGTTTGGATTGAAAGCTAAGGCTATCTACCCTACTCAGAATTCAGTATTTTGAATGATAGATATAAAACTTTGACACCTACTGACAGCCTATACATCTGCACGTGAGAGGGCAAGGGCACCAAGGCATGTTCTCCTTAGTAATGGGCACCCTCTGAAAAATTGTAAATTTCTACTGGATGGAGCATTTCGAGAGCAACAGGGCAATGACCAGGGGGCATGGAGGCAGATTGCCTTCATTGCCCCTGTGAAGCATAAGACCTAACTTTGATCGAGTCTTTGTTTATAATTTTGCCTGTAAGTCACCATAACGCTAACAAAAACCAATCTTCTTTTATGACCCTACCTTTCAGATAATAATACCAAAAAGACCAAGGTGCTCTTCTGCACCTCAAGGAAGGACAAGAAAACTAAAAACTAACCAACCTTTAGCTGTCTTGCTGCCATCGTAGTTCTTGGGTCTCGCTTCTTCACTGTTTCTCCTTCCAGGCCAAGATCCTTCTTGAATTTTGTCTTGACAATGTCTTTCTTCAAGAGACCATCTATGATGCTTTGGACGGCTAGACTATCATCACGTGTTTCTATCTCATGAAAAAGTTCTGTAAGAAAATAGAATGATGGTGGAATTTATTGCGAATACATTTTCATTTAATTGTAGGGTCATTGCCAGTGAAATGCTGATTTGTTGGCAAAATCATATAAAAAAATACAATGAAAAACCCAAGTGAAAGTTTCAACTGAATTCAGTGTGTGCCCTTGTTGAGAAAACAGCTGCAACTGTAACAGTGTTTTCCATCCATGTTTGGGGGTTTGGGGAGGTGACACCTGACAACTGCATCTCTGGGCGCAGCATTCATTAATGGACGTGACATGAACCCTCAGAAATCTCAGAAAGGATTCATGATTCTTGTTTTTTATCGTTCGATGGTCTGTTGAAATAAGCACTTGGCTATTCCTATGGGATATTATGCTTGTTTTTCATTGGGTACTCCTTAAAAAAAAAAAACTGAATAGTTTCTCAGATTCAAATGTTTCTATTAAAGACATTGTACACTTTCGGAACAGAAAACAAAATAAAAGCTCACAGATTTACAAATAACTTACAGGGTTTACAGAAGGTAATGGTGAAAGACTTTTCTTGAAATATTATTCCATGAAATGCTTTACTTTTTCAGAAAACATTAAAACAATATCAATTTTAATTACTGATTTATTTTAAACACGTGTCATGACACGGCGAAGAGTGCGGAAACAAGGGTGGGTTTTTCCATTATTTTCTTCCGACTTTGATGACCGATTGAGCCTAAATTTTCACAGGTTTGTTACTTTATATGTAATTTGTGATACACGAAGTGTGGGCCTTGGACAATAATGTTTACCGAAAGTGTCCAATGGCTTTAATTTCAATGTGAGCACTTCAGAAGGAAACAAATTTCAGGATGCCTAACTACAATTACAATCTTTATAACAAGTAAGCAAATTAAACAATTTGTTCAACATTTAATTTAGCATCGTTGGTCAGTGTCTCACGTCCGGGGGTCACTGACATGAGGATCGATATGGGGCACTACCAGTGAGAACAAGGTTGATACATGTAAGTAAGAATGACACACCTTCTGAAGTGACTTGGCTGTACGGGTCCATAGCCACTGGATCGTTCTCCGCCAGCATGTCATTCCACTGGCTTCTCAAGTCCGACTTCTCGGCTTCCTTGGAGGCCACATAGTCTTGAATGTCGTCATCTTCAAAGTACTTCAAATCATCCTCACCGTCATCATCTAAACCACACTTCTGTGCCATCCACTGGTTTAAAAGATCTTGAGCTATATGGAAGAAGAAATTATCATTAAAGGCAGTGAACACTATTGGTAATTACTCAAAATAATTATTAGCATAAAACCTTACTTGGTAACGAGTAATGGGGAAAGGTTGATGATAGTATAACACAATGTGAGAAACGGCTATATAACGTAGTTTTCAAGAAAGAAGTAATTTGTCAACGAATTTGATTCCGAGACCAAGCGTCTGAAAGTGCACAACTTTGTGTGACAAGGGTGTTTTTTCTTTCATTATTATAATGCAACTTCGAAGTCCAATTGAGCTCAAATTTTCACAGGTTTGTTATTTTGTGCACAAGTTGAGATGTACACCAGGGGCCAATTTCATAGAGCTGCTTAAGCAAACAATTTGCTTAAGCACGAAAATAGCTTGCTTATTTTACACATGTTACTGGCCAAAATGTTATGCCATATACATTGCTTATGACTAGTATTTAGCTGTGGTTTACTTAGCATAACAATTGAGTGGAGTCTTGTCCGGTAATCTGATTTTATTAAGCAATGAATTTTTTGCTTAAGCAAAAATTTTTGCTTAAGCAGCTCTATGAAATTGGGCCCAGGTGAGAAGACTGGTCTTTGACAATTACCAATAGTGTCCAGTGTCTTTGAAGGGACTGTATAACTTTGATAATCACTCTTAAAATTGTCATTCCTTTTGAGAGTGATTGGGAAAAGGTATACCTTCCCTAGGATTTGGGTACTTTTTGTAACAAAAAATCACAATGTCCACAGATTTACATTAAAGCCATTGGACCCTTTCGGTAAACAGTATTATCCAAGTCCCACACTTCGTGTATCACAACTTATATATAAAACAACAAACCTGTGAAAATTTAGGCTCAATCGGTCATCGGAGTCGGGAGAAAAAACGGGAAAACCCACTCTTGTTTTCGCGCGTTTCGCCGTGTCATGACATGTGTTTAAAATAAATCCGTAATTCTCGCTAACGAGAATTTATATTGTTTTACCGTTTTCTCAAAAAGTAAAGCATTTCATGGACTAATATTTCAAGAGAAGTCTGTCACCATTACCTTCTGTAAACCCTGTAAATTATTTGTAAATCTGTGAACTTTTTTTGTTTTTTCTGTACCGAAAGGGTCCAGTGGCTTTAAACTTACACCATTTGAAGATAATGATAGTAGAAAGCATACCTTTAAATATTAGTTGCTGAGGTGTGTAGTTTTTGAGAAGTGAGTAAAACAATGTCATGAAAATACGTTTTTAAATGCTAAAATAATTTTCATCTCACGATCACCGAGACGAAAAATACTTTCATGACATTGTTTTACTCATTTCTCAAAAACTACAGCACCTTAGCAAGTAATATTTTCAGGAAAGCTTTCTACTATCATTATCTTCAAACTTTGTAAGTTTAGTGTAATTCTGTGGACATTGTGTTTTTTGTCCTACAAAAAGTACAAGACCCTTTAAGGAATACAGTTTGATTAGACGAGGAAAAGGAATGAATATAAGGTTACTGCAGTAACACTTCTCAGATAGAGTATCCTTATCACAGATTATTCATCCAGCATGACATAACAGCTCAGAACCTTGGGCATCAGTCTACTTTTCATTCATGCGTATTTACTATATATGCATGAATACTTGCAGTACTTGGCACGTGATGTTGAATTGGCAAGTGAGAATTCGGCTCTCCCGTCATTCGGGTTCTAACCCCACTGTGGTTATGAAACCTTTATACTTTTGTTGTTAATATTAGGGGGGTTGAGCTGCACGTTACGCGAGCAAAGCCGTGAACGTAAACAGAAGCAAATTTTGTTGTAAAAATCTCACGTTTTAAAGACAGTGGACACTATTGGTAATTGTCAAAGACTAGCCTTCACACTTGGTGTATCTCAACATATGCATACAATAACTAACCTGTGAAAATTTGAGCTCAATCGGTCATCAAAGTTGCGAGATACGTATGAAAGAAAAAAACACCCTTGTCACAGGAAGGTGTGTGCGTTTAGATGGTTGACTTCGAGACCTCAAGTTCTAAATCCGAGGTCTCGAAATCAAATTCGTGGAAAATTACTTCTTTCTCGAAAACTATGGCACTTCAGAGGGTGCCGTTTTTCACAATGTTTTATACTATCAACCTCTCCCCATTACTCGCCACCAAGAAAGGTTTTATGCTAATAATTATTTTGAGTAATTACCAATAGTGTCCACTGCCTTTAATATTAGGGAGGTTTAGCTGCACGTTACGCGAGCAAAAACGTGAACGTAAACAGAAGCAAATTTTGTTGTAAAAATCTCACGTTTTAAGCATACGTCAAGCTACCATATCTCACGTAAGGTACGTTTGTGCAGACGACATACAGGAGCATAAAATAAGCCCAAAGTGGTGACGTCACCTAGCAACGCTCACGTTTTTGCTCGCGTAACGTGCCACTAAACCTCCCTATTGTTATTGTATAGTGTACTTTTTGAGCATCCTGCCCCTTTTCTAAGGTTTATTTTTTTACTTTCTATTTAGGCATAGATGCAATCCACCTTCCTTAATGGGCCATATTTTTGACCGCGTGAGGGCGCTCTCAATCACTTCCGGGGGTATATTCATTCATACGCAAAACAGTTTTTAAAGATTGGAACACATTATAACCACAGACATCTAATCCATCACAGGCAATAAGACTTTAAAAGGAGCCGTTATAATCCACCTCTAAAGCAAATTGAAACTACGGCGCAACAAAAGTGACAGAACGCCTATTAATTTGTGCAGGGCGAATCGCGTGTACCCCCGGAAGTGATCAAAATACTATTTATAGCGCCCTCGCGCGGTCAAAAATAAGGGGCATTATTGTAATAGTACCTTCAGAGTGCGCTTCATCGTGATCATGTACAGCCTCTAAAGTTGCGGCAGCTCCTCTGTACCCATTGGCTGCTGAATAATCACCATGGTGACTGGGTCTAGGGCCAAAGGTCAATGCAGCTGCTCGGTCCGATGCTTTTTCCACTTTCTAGAAAATGGATCAAAAGATGATTAAAAAATTGAAAGAATTTGCAAGTTTTAAATAGAGGGGGAAAAAACCTTAAATGGTAGTTATTCCAAGAGTTGATTAATACCATAACAACTAACTCGGTAAAAAACACTCTGAGCTGTTGATAATGGATATTATTTTGAGAAATTATTCCTTTCTAAGGATTGTGGTTTTATAATAATTGTAAGGGATTACAAAATTTCAAATCTGAAAAATGTTTCATTCTCAGTTTGTGTATTCCTGTTACTGATTATTCTTCCTGCATTGACATAACCACTCCAGGGGCCGATTTCACAAAGGTCTCAAATTTATCGTAACTTCAAATCAATCGTAGTTGCTAAGTGAAGTGTGATGTCACAATACAAATCTCTATGGTGATACTGAAAATTTGTCTTGCGATGAATTTTATTGCTTTGTGAAATCTGCCCCAGATTTTCGATGCAATCTCAAAAATGCTAGTACCACCTTTTAAATAGGAGACTTTCCAACACTAGGTGGCAGCAGACATACCGGGTAAATTTCCATTGTTTACGTAGTTCTGAACATGCGCATAATTCTGAGAACAATGGATTTACCCGGTAAGTCTGCTGCCCTCTATCGTCCCAGAAAGTCTCCCATTGCACGTTTGTTTTATTGTAATAATGTACATTTATTAGGATTGAAACAACTGAATGAAAAGGATACTTTGTCTTATTATAAACAGTTTTTATTTTACAATTTACTAAAAATAAAGAGTGTTCAAAGAGTGTCCCTCTTTTGTGATTTATGAACTTTTGTCTCAATGTCTCACCTTTATCCAACCCTGAATATCGTCAGTTGCAGGCCTTTGACTTTTCTTCTGAATTTACAAAATGAAACAAAATGATAGTTAAAATATTGTAGTGATCCTGATAACCACATCACATTTTTTCCAAACACATGAACATAAAATAAAACAAAAAGGATAAATATTACAGTTTGATTGAAAAACTATTGCACAACCTTGGCTTTTCGTCTGAATACAAAATAACAGGTTTATTAATATTACTATTTTATAAGGGCCTACAACAAAAATATCAAGTGTTTAATTTAGTAGGGAAATTGATTGCAATAACTCTAATTTAGTGTCTACATTTTACTCGAACACACTGATATAAATTTCAAAAACAAAAGGGAAACCGTAGTTTGAATAATTATCTAATAAAATGCGATAGACACAATCATCCATATATAGCCACAATCGTCTATACACCATTACCAGTTAGTAACAATACAACTAGCCCACCTTCCTTGTTGAGCTGTTATGGCTCCCTTTTAACATCGGTGTCAACAGTAATGGCGACAGTAATGGCGACAGTGATAAGTCCGATGTGTTAAAAGAGAGCCATCAACAGCTCAACAAGGTGGGCTACGATACAACAAGGTCATCCATTAATGCTAAATTTTTCTTAACGTTTATTTCAAAGTTAAATTTAATTTAAAATTCTTCGCATTTTGATTATGATCTTGTAAAAACAATTCTGGACAATAACAGATTTCACATTTCCCGTATTCTGTGGATTCCCCCAAATTTTGAATCCTAAAAATAAGAAGAACTCCATGTCGGCGGCTGAACATGCTGATGAGTAAAAACGAAAATATATTATCAACAATACCTTGCTTGTGTTCAAATGTGTTGATGTGCTGGTTGATGATGGAGTTTCTTTCGACCACCTTTTCCAGCGATATAAGTCTGGATTTCGACTCGCCATCTCAAAGAAATCAAACAAAAATGTGCCTACAACTTCTACTTAACCATCAGATAGTGATAAACGTACATGCATCAAACTTAATGATCTAAAAATCTTATTAAAACGATTGATTTAGCCGGCATACTGGAAAGTCAAAAGCGTTCGTTGTGAAGATCTAGTCTGTTGACAAGGAATGTACAACGGCTGTTTTATTCGCGCGTTTCAATCACCTTACACCTACCTGCAATCGCGTTGAATGAAAGGGTCGGAAATGTCACGCGTAGATAAAGTATAAGTAAAGTATTGAATGCAACAGCCGTCTGTGTCACTTCAAAACCAAGATGGCGACCCCCATGAGCAGAAGGATTTGCTCCGCTAGTTTTTCAAGGTATGATTTGAATGGAACTGTTTTAGAATGAGTTTGGTATCGGAATATTTGCCTGCATATGGGTAGTTTGAGGTCCTTTCTCTTTCACAGTCTAGTGTCCGAGTGTTTAGTGTCCTGCCACTGCACTGGTGGTTGATGAAATGATTGGTACAATTATTTGGCAAATTCAGTCATTTTGCTCCATCGGCATCGGTGTTTTACTTAGAATTTAAAGAAATCGCACAACATCAGTGGATAACTTTCCGTATGGCGCCACCACTTTTTCACTCATTTTTACAAAAAGGGATATCTCGTTGAGGTAAATTAGATACTATATTATTTCATTATAGAATGAAAAAGTGGTGGCGCCATACGGAAACTTTTCCACATCGGTAAACAGACAGTATTGTCCATAAAGCCAACACAAGGTGTAGCACAACTTATATATAAAATAACAAACCTGTGAAAATTTATTCTCAATCGGTCATTGGAGTCGGGAGAAAATAAGGGGAAAATCCACCCCTGTTTCTGCATGGTCATGGTTCACCATGTCATGACTACATGTAGCCCAGGTTGGACTCCTCCGCAGTGGCACTCACTGACGACCTACCAGGGCTAATGTCATGACATGTGTTGAAAATAAATCTGTAATATTCTCAATATCGAGAATTGATACTTTCCCTTGTTTTAATTTTTTTTTCAAAAAAGTAAAGCATTCGGAAAAATATTACAAGGGAAGTCTTTCACAATTACCTTCTGAATTCTGTTAACCCTGTAAGTTATTTGTAAATCCGTGAACTTTTAATTTTTGTTCTGTTCAGAAAGTGTCAAATGGCTTTAACCAAATTAATTTAACCAAACGTTTCTGTGTCTTTCGTACATTCAGGTTACCTAGTCTGTATCCTCAATCAGTTCGTGGGTTCTTCACACAGAATGGGGGTTTGTTATTCAGGGCAACCCAGCCAATGTGGTAAGTGCCGTGAACAAAATGTGCAGTAACTGTTTGCTTTAAAGCGATGTATATGTTGCTTATGAGTCAACTCGGTCCCAAGTCAACTCGGTCCCAGTCAAGTCGGTCCCAAGTCAACTCGGTCCCAAGTCAACTCGGTCCGTATGGTTGACGGGAAGTAATTGTATGTTTTCTTTTAATTGGAATAAAAATATGTCCTTTGACTTTGTACGTGAAACGGGATAAGTGTGCACCGATGTTAAGGGTATAATATTCGATTCCTTCAAAACCCATTTGTTTCTGTATTCAACATTGAAAATTACCGATTGAAAATTACCAATTGTGTTGGCCAATTTAATTTCAAGTAAAATAATGTCTTCAAATGTCTCTTTTCTTTCAACCAGAGTATTGTTTTCTGTATGGCTCTCAACAACTCCTTAATTGACAAACATTAATAATTGAAGGCCCTTTAATTTCTTTTCCAGTAACTTACGTTTAAAATTAAATAATATAAAAACAGTACGAATGACATAATTATTAAAAAATAAATTAAGGAAATTAATGTTTGGTTAAATTATGAATAAATCTTTCAAACCAACTTATAAGAATCAAAAATAATTTCAAAAATTTACTAATTAAAAAACTAAAACTATTAAGGAAATTAATGTTTGGTCGAAAATAAAAAACGAATATAATATTGTTCAAATAACTTGGGTTGCGGTTCCGCGCCCGGGCCCGTGCGTGCAAAGCTTCCCTGTCTTGGGACCGAGTTGACTTGGGACCGAGTTGACTTGGGACCGAGTTGACTGGGACCGAGTTGGCTTGGGATCGAGTTGACCGGTACCCTATATGTTTGGTAATTGTCAAAGACTAGTGTTCTTACTTGGTGTATTCCATCATAACCATAAAATAACAAGCCTGTGAAAATTTGGGCTCAATTGGTCATCTAAGTTGCAAGAAAATGATGAAAGAAAAAACACCCTTGTTGGACGAATCTGTGTGCTTTCAGATAGGAATAAAAAACTAGACTTCTAGCTAGAAGTCTTTTAGTATTTTAGTGAGAAATTACCTCTTTCTCAAAAACTATGTTACTTCAGAGGGAGCCGTTTCTCACAATGTTTTATACTATCAACAGCTCTCAAGTGCTTGATACCAAGTCAGTTTTGAATAGGTTGTTTTGAGTAATTACCAAACGTGTACCTTCCCTTTAAACTAAAGGGAGGGTTTATTTTCGGTAATTAAATCCAAAAATTATTGACCATAAAAACTTACTTGGTACTTGGCTCTGCAGCTGTTGATAAGGTATTGTTGAGAAACTATTCACTTCAAATGAATGGTTTTAGAGAAAGAGAAAGAGGGATTCAAAATATTTCATTCTCAGAAATAATTCTGCATGAATTGTTTCTCAGATTGTGTATTCTAATTATGGACTATTCTTCCTGCACGAACATAACCACTCCAGATTTTAACCAGTATCTCAAAAAACACATTCCACTTTTTGAAATTATGTACAATTATGAAATTATGTAGGCTACCAGTTAAAGGGTGTATGTACTTTTTGTAGGACAAAAAACACAATGTCCACAGATTTACACTAAACTTTAACAGTTTGAAGATAATGATAGTAGAAAGCTTCCCTGATAATATTACGTGCTGAGGTGCTGTAGTTTTGGGGAAATGAGTAAAACAATGTCATGAAAATAATCTTTGTCTCACAGTCTCATGAGACGAAAACTATTTTAAGCATACATACGTATGTGCAAACATATTTGTATTACATTGTTTTACTCATTTCTCAAAAACTACAGCACCTCAGTAAGTAATATTTGAAGGGAAGCTTTCCACTATCATTGTCTTCAAACCCTGTAAGTTTAATGTAAATCTATGGACATTAAAAAAAAAGTACCCAAATCCTTTAAACCACGGATAGTAAGTTTCAAAGTCCTAACACTCACCTACAAACACGGATCAGCACCGACTATCTCCAGAAATTATTTCAACACTATCACCCTCAGCTAAAACTTTGTTCCAGTTCGAAAGGTCTTCTAACAGCAGTTTTAGTCCACACAAAGTTCTACGGTCAACGTTCCTTCCAATATGCTTCACCTAAACTATGGAACTCTCTTCCCAACATCGTCAAAGACTGTTCCACGCTAGAACAATTTAAATCTAAACTTAAAACCCATCTTTTTAATCACAGACGCGCTTAGAGACTCTTTTGTAATATGCGCTATACAAGAACTGCTTGTTATTATTATTATTATTGTTATTAACTTCTCAGTGCGGAACCTCCAAAGAAAAAGAAGAGGGCGGACCCTAAGATGGAGCAGATGAGACAGCAGAGATTACTGAAGCGCATGAAGAAGGTTCAATTCAAGATGGGAGACCCAGAGCTTAAACCTGTGGAGGAATTCAGAACGGATAGAAAACTCCTCTTGGACGACAAAAGGTACATAGGAGCATTTTAATAATAGTTGCGTATAGTTATGTTGTGGTCTGTAAAGCCCAGTAGGTCCCTGTGAAGCACAGAATATGGGAGGCTGATCATTCTTAATAAACAGCTGAGGAGCTGAATTGGGAAGGACGTGGCTACATCCAATGCATTTGAGCTGCTGCAGGCGTGCAAGGGGGCACTTGGCAGGACCCATACTTGCATCTGGTACATAACCATGGAGCACAGCCTGAAACTGAAGTTGTTAAATTTGTCCAATGGGAGGAAAACCATAACGACTGCAAAACACTGCAGCTCGGCTGGTCACTTTGTCCTCCAGGAGAACCCATATCACTCCGGTTTTGAATGCTCTTCACTGGCTCCCTGTTCAATATTGCATTCAATACAAAATGGTTCTGCTCCTCAGTATAATTGTCAATTAATTACCCGTTACAATCCTTCCAGATGTCTTAGATCATCCACTTCGTCATTACTGGTTGTTCCCCACACCCACAACAATTGGGGTGACAGGGCTTTTTCTCATGCTAGTCCTTTACTTTTGAATAATCTACCTCTTAATATCCGTAACATGTCTTCTATTCATAAGTTCAAAGAGGCCCTAAAAACCTGATTTTTCACATTTCACACCTGCTTTTCATTAATTTTGTGTTTCTTCCTTGCGCCATGAGCATCACTTGTGGTGGATACCGGCGCACTATAAGTGTTCATATTATTATTATTATTATAAAAAACCTTGTGACATATATAGGAGACGACCAATACACAGCTCTACTCAAATTATATCCCTGGCTGGGTATATCGAACCAGGGCCACAGTAGTGATAGGTGAGGACTTTGGGCTCTACCCTACACTACGCCTCCCATGGCACCCTATTATAAATGTAAATTATCAATTGTAAGTGAATTTGCTGTCCACACAGTCATGGGTAACACAAAATGAACAATGGATAAATATTGAGTAATTCTTTGCAGAACTTGAATTTGACAAACTCGAGCGCTTTTTGACATGGCGATTGTTAATTGACATATAAATAACATTTAGATAACTGCTACATTAGTGGTTTTCAATTTTTTATTTATTTTATAAAATAGAGTAGGATTTGAAACTTTGCATGGTGAAAATAAGATATAGAAGAGTTTGCGGTAACACCATGTAATGACTGATCATACTGATCATACTGATCGAAACGTCGAGTTAACCAACGGTTCTTTTCAGAACCACCCCAACTCATTTAGAGATAGTCATTACATGGTGTTACCGCAAACTCTTCTTTATATATAAAATAGAGGGAACAAAATGTGTACTAGTGACTGTGGCTGTTCACAAATGTAAACGTAAAACAGTTACTACAGTGTATTCTTCTTGTTTCATTTAACCCCTCTCCAGGAAAAGAGAACTTCCAGATATTTCTTACGACGAGCAAGAAAGACGTGCCCTCCTACAGAAACGCTGGGCCCGCTACCGTTTCCAAGAACACGTCAAGGAGACCCATCTCATGAAAGACATTCTCAGAGTCCAACAGAAGGCACTCCAGGAGTTACGAGCCGAATCGGAGGACCTCTACCTAGCTGCCGTAGAGCGCGACACCAACTTGTTCCCGTTTGAAGTTAATGGCCCAGTCCACACCCCTCCAATTCCCGGGTATTCCAAAGATAGTCCGGATGGAGAGTATGTTGATGTTACCAAGCAGTATAAATAGTGTAGGTATTCAATTAATCTTCAGGGGTGAGATAGTTCAAACCTTTTACCCAAGTACAGACTTTGCGAAGTCTATACCTGGTAATCAAGATGCTGTAACTTTCTCCAAATTTAAAGGCACTGGAAACTTTTGGTAATTACTCAACATATTTATCAACACAAAAAACACACTTGGTCTAACGAGCAAAGGAGAGCTGTTGATAGTATAGAACATTGTGAGAAATAACTCCCTCTGGAGTAACATAGTTTTTGAGAAAGAAATATTTGAAAGTTAAAAAGACTTGAGGCCTGTTTTTCACACCCTAAGATTCTACTTCTTAAATTCGTAAATTTCACTCTTTAAAAAATAATAAATTAAAAACAAAAGTTCCAATCTTTGGTCGTGTTTTATTCAGGACGGATTACTCTTTATGTACCTTACATGTAGGTATCAATAAACCTCACCTTCCTTTTCAATTCGAACTCCGATCATAATTTGGTCTGTTGGTGCTTTTGGTGACACTATTACACTCTTTCCAGTTGACACTGGTTATAATTGTGACACCTTTAACAGGTTAATTGTTTGTGTCTTTTATATTATGACACCCTCAACATGCGACAGTTACAGGTCACAGGTGATTGTGGCATTTACAGGAATCTTGATAAAGTCTTATCTAGTTTTGCTGACTTGATAGCTTAAATCTTTTAAAGGGACATGTGAAGATTAATTTTTGTTGGATTCCTTCCGTTCAAACAAACAAAAAATCCCTGAAACTTTCCACCTGACTTGTTTCCACCTAAGTCCCTTTATAAGCCCATAGATATGTTTTACTAATGTAGAACCATCAAATCTCTAGTTCTCATTTCACCAAACTCAAACAGAAACAAAGCAGGAACTGAAAAATAAAGTAAGACTCAGTAGAAGTGCCACTATGAAGTATTCAGAGTTAGCCTGGTGTCCTCTACTCGATGGAGTGGTAGTTATAGGGACATCAGATTTCAGCTTGTCTCCATATTCGTCCAGCAGGGTCATAATGACGCCATTTGTCCAGCCAAATCCAGCCTAAAAAGCGAAGAATCACAATTAGTCCACTACTCATCTAAATGCATTTCAAAATTACAATGTTAGACAAATCCAATATTTCGCACACCACAATCAAAACATCAATGGTAGTTTTTGAATGAGTGTCTTTTACGTTGATGTGTCAAATTAATTCATCATAAAATGTTCACACTTTGTAAAATATTACACTCTTGTTGCTATGGATCGACCAATCAGAACCGAGGATTCAAGTTTGCTTGATTGTAAAATATACATGCATGTCAAGGAGTGTTGGTTGTAAAATGCGCTATTATTGGTTTGGTGTCAATCATGTCAACGTTAAGTTTTCAACACTCTACTCTGCAGGACCATCTATGGTGTGATGTTAGGTCTTTTCTTTAAAGCCATTGGACACTTTCGGTAAACAGTATTGTCCAAAGGCCCACACTTCGTGTATCACAACTTATATATAAAATAACAAACCTGTGAACATTAAGGCTCAATCGGTCATCGGAGTCGGGAGAAAATAACGGGAAACCCACCCTTGTTTCCGCACGTTTCGCCGTGTAATGATATGTGTTCAAAATAAATCCCAAATTCTCGACGACGAGAATTGATAATTGTTTTAATGTTTTCTCAAAAAGTAAAGCATTTCATGGAATAATATTTCACAAGAAGTCTTTCACTATTACCTTCTGTAAACCCTGTAAGTTATTTGTAAATCTGTGAACTTTTTTTGTTTCTGTTCAAACTCTACTACATGTACATGTATTTTTTTTCCCAGGCGATTTCTAACTTATTCATTCATACCTGTACTCCGTACTCTCCCCCGTGACCAGGCACGCCCTGATTGGTTACATCATACTGTAAAAAAACAATGCATAGTTTCAAAGACCTTTGAAGTGAAGAGTTCCAAAGAAGGATGGGGTAAAAAAGAGAGTTATGCTCTGTAGCTTTTTATTTCTTCGGAAAAGCTACCGTACACCATGAACCAATAAACTAGTTTATTGCTCTATAAGTACACGACTTCCTCGAAATGTCAAGTAGACAAATTGTCGGATTGTTTGTTTTCAGAACCGCTTCAGTCTTTAATCACCTGCTGTATTTTCAGTCAAAATTCGAATTTGAAAACCTTACTTTTTCATACATGACTTTGTTCTCCTTGTAAGCCAAGTAGTTTGTGAGAGTCCATTTCTGTGCCAGGTCGAAGGCAATCTGCTTAGCCTCTTTCAAGTCGCTGTTGTCCAGAGCTTCGATCAGCATCTGCTGGAGAGGAGGCCACGCATTGGGGTAGTCCCACTGTTCACTTGTGTTCTTCTTAGATGTTGGAACTCCTCCCGGATAATCCAATACCCCCTCATTCTGAGAAACAAAACACCCAAAATCAAATAGACAAAATATTTGTTCTTCCAAAGAAAAAAAAACACAGTTTGACGTTGGGTTAAAGTCAACAAATACCCGATTAAATTATAAGTCAATAAATAAACCACACTAAGAAAGCGATTTGGGCTAAACAAGAAACAAAATTACTAGTTTATTTGTCATGTTCACCCCAAGCTAAAATACAAGTGTAACGCAGAAATCTGAGATAATTTGTTTTTGTACCATTACCAAAAACGCTAAAAACCCTTTGAAATGAAACTTTCACTGAGGTTAGTTTTATGGTAAATAACTATATACCGTAGTAAAACATACAGTGTGTTCCAATTATCAAACGTATGCAACCCCTTTAAGCACTGTATACTCCTAAGTTTTGTGAAATAAATACTTCAAGTAAATCACTCGGGTGAAATTCGAACACACGACCTGAAAATTAAGGTTGATAGACAAGTATACAAACCTTCAAGTAGCTGAGAACTTTCCCGTCGATCTCGTGTTTAGCAGCGCCGACTTCCGAGCCGTAACACCCAGCCCACATTGGCAGGATATTCGACAAGTAGAACTCATCTCTGGTGGCAGATAACTCTAAATCATAATCCAGCCATACACCTGTGGATTCTTTCCATAGGACATTCTGGATTGCGGAGCGTCTTGTCTGATAGGCAGTGGTGAATTCTGCTGCTTTTACTGTGTCGCCTGCATCATAAAATGGTAGTTTTGAAAGTGTCAAACTGTCACGAAATTCTGTATTTATATTGTTGTTAACTTTTTTTATTTTCTCAATTTGTTTAATGAGATATAGACCTTATGCACATGACGTCATTTCAGTACGGCACCCCGCATTGAGGTCAAAAGGAGGTTGTTCATTGGCCAATCTATGTGCGTTTCGATTATTTCGTCACCGTTTGACCTCAAAGATGGCGGCTGGATGACGTCAATGCATAAGGTCTATTGCTTCACATCACAAAATTGGATGGCCACTTCAAGGTGAGGGCAACACTTAACCGGTTGGGCAATCGACCCAAATAAACTGCCGCTGCCCCACCGCCCCCCCCAACTCCTTGCGTTGAAACATGGTTATCCCCTTCACCGTCAGTAATGCTGTATAGGCATCCACCACCAGGAATCTAGCTGGTAGATCAATGCACCACCGTCTCAACTTTCCCAACCTGTTTATTAAGCAACTATGTTAAAGTGCCTTGCTCAATGGCACAGTCGGCGCATTGATCTTCGTACCTGCCTGTTCATAGAACTCTGCCAGAAGTCTTTCGTTCATGCACATAATACTATTCAGGTCCACTGGAACTATTTGCTTGGTGCGTATGGAGCTGAGTGTGCCTTGTTGACCAAACCACCTACTTGAGAAATCCCAACCACTCTCAGCTGCCGAGGCCAGATTTGAATACACTTCTGCTGCATCGACTTCAAACACAACAATACAATAATACATTTTTATTACAATAAATAACACAATAATTGTGAAAACTCTTTTTTTTTTCAAACGTCGAATTTTTGATTCTCGATATCAAAACTATCGAAAGATTAAAAAGAAAAGATTAAAAAAATAAATAACTATAATGCTTTTGATAGTTTACAACTACTTTTTACCTTCGGGGAGTCCAGCAGCCGTTTCAACGTCTTCTCTGTAAGACTCTGGCCTTATATGAGAAGAACATAAAAATGCAAGATTTCAAACGAAACTGGTCAACTTGCATCATTATAATAGTTTCTGTCTTAGTTTCAATTAAATTGTGCTTAGTTACAGAACATTTCAAGACGCAAAGGTGCTTCAAAACAAGTATTTTCCTGCAAGTTGGGATTATAAGTGTGAATTATAATACCTACTATTTGTACATAATTGTAGCACCATGTAATGTTTTACAATGTGATGTGACGAAACTTGCTGCCTATCAGACCGTGAACACCGGGGCGAACCCCTTCTGTTTACGATAATTGCATTGGGTTCTTTTACTTGCGCTATTACACAACACACGGGACCAACGGCTTTACGTCCGATCCGAAGGACGTGTCTTGTCTAAAGGAACACGTTGCCTTGGATTGGTCGAGTTGGTCTTTGAAAAGCGTTTCTAACCGTTGACTATAAAATGCATAAATGGGTAGTGTAAAAGCAGAATACAATGATCCAAACTAACATGCCTAGAAGTTGCACGGTTTTTACGCTACCTTGTCGACTAACACGGTCGGCCATTTATGGGAGTTAAATTTTGGACTCCCATAAATGGCCGACCGTGGTAGTTCGCACAGTAAAAGGAAAACCACGCAATTTCGAGGCAAATTAGTGTTGATCATTGTATTCTAGTTTTAAAACATCTCTCCAACCACCATGCTTTTTTTTCTTTTTTTCTTTTTAAACAAACGGTTGCAAACGCTTTCTATAGACCAACTCGTCCGATCCAAGGCAACGTGTTCCTTTAAAGGAACCCACACTCTGCTGATGGTCAGAAACACCAGAGCTTGAGTCCGGTGCAAAATATCTGCTAGGCCACGACATGCCATATTTTATACTAATAATCTTAGGCCGTGTCCGAAACGGCGACTTCGGCTACAGCTACGGCTAGATCGCGCGCGTCTGCCTATTCTTCAACACTGGTAGACGCGCTGATCTAGACGTAGCTGTAGCCGAAGTCGTCGTTTCGGACACGGCCTTAGTGAGCTGCTGAGAAGGAATAGTGCACCTTGGTTTTCCCATGAAGACATTATAGCGGTTAAGTGTATAACTCTCCACTGATCCCCCGTCTTGTTTCCGGACTTCTACTGATCGATTGACCATCCAGAACTCGTACTCCTTTTGTAAGGTGGGTAGATTGTCCCTGACGAATTGGAAGTCCCCTGTGACCTTTAGATACTCATTGACGGAAGGGATGAGGAATGGTGGCTGGCTTCTTCGCTGGTAGTAGATACGGTTGCCGTTTGGGACGAATCCTAGTCTGGAAGTACCAACAGGACATTGTCTTAATACACGGACATCAAGGGACATTTTTTTTAATGATGTGTTATATGTTATTAAAATTGTTAAATTTTGACACTAAAATTGTCTGTTACATAATAAAAACTTGATTTTTTTTAATAAGCTATTTTCAGAGACACAATGAAAAAGTATAAGTTCCATGGTAGAAAACTCCACATAATAACGTCTGGTGCTGGCATAATATCAACACGAGGGAAGGAAAATGAGGCCTATCATAGAAAAAGAAATTGTTTAGTGTTTGAAACTATAGACCCATGTGAACTTTGTTTACAATAAGTGTGACCTTGTACATTCTTTGAGTATTCTGGCAGGCAAGTTACAACACTGGGAAAAGTTTCCTATGGGAAAGTTGACATTTTGTGTCATAATTTCCACATGATAAAACCGAGAGTTATGAAAGTCAAAGCTGGACATGTTTTGAGATGTGCCCCCTTTCATCATATCAAAAGTGGATAAGAAGTAGGCAGTGCAATCTCCATAATATATAAGATTTGATGTTTTCTTCCATTGAGCTGTGTACAAATCGTGCCTTCAGGAAATCCAGGCTCTTTGGCTATTTTGTAGGGTGATGTCACAGGAGGGAAGCCATCTTGTTTTTCTTCATCCGAAACTCTATGGCAATTAATTACGAGTTGCTCTCCGAAAACTCCCTGGTCAGAATCCGGATCCGGATCCTATTGGGTCTGACCCACCCGGAAACTGGTTAAACAAAAACATAGTTTTTAACTCAGATTCCGCCACAGTTTGACCCATTTCTTTGTCATTTTTTAGACGGATTCCAGGTCACGCTGATCCTGAAATGGGTCAGGCCTCCTGGGACACACAGCCAGGGCCCAATTTCATAGAGCTGCTATAAGCATACAAGTTTGCTTAGCATGAAATGTTTTGCCTTGATAAAAACAGGATTACCAACCAAATTTCCACGTGATTTTCAGGAGAAGCAAACAACAGCTAAATACCTGTATATATAACAAGCAATATGCAACAAATGGAAATTTGGTTGGTAATCCTGTTTTTATAAGGAAGGCATTTCATATGCTATAAGCACAGTTTTTTTGTGCTAAGGAGCTCTATGAAATTAGGCTTAGGTCAGTTCAAACGCAGGAGTCTTTTAAATGAGTGTATGATGCAAAGAGTGTTATCTTACTGATCCACTATGGAGATGAAATTGGACAGCATTCCTTTCACAGTGTCAGTCATACCAGAGAGCAGCAATCCCTTGATAATCCAGTACGAATCCCTGTTATTTTTATAAAGAGTGGAGAAAATTTAGTTTATATCTTAGGCTGTTTCAGTAATTACATCACAAGCTGCTATCTTTGGAGGGTGACTTTCTCGCACCTTCCCGTCAAAATGACACTTTGTTTACAATTGCTTGAGTTAAATTTAAAGACACTGGACACTATTGGTAATTGTCAAAGACCAGTCTTCTCACTTTGTGTATCTCAACATGTGCACAAAATAACAAACCTGTAAAAATTTGAGCTCAATTGTTCGTCGAAGTTGCGAAATAATAATGAAAGAAAAACACCCTTGTCACAAGAAGTTGTGTGCTTTCAGATGCTTGATTTCGTGACCTCAAATTCTAAATCTGAGGTCTCGAAATCAAATTCGTGGAAAACTACTTCTTTCTAAAAACAAAAAAACAAAAAAACTACGTTACTTCAGAGGGAGCCGTTTCTCACAGCTCTCACAGCTCCCCATTACTCGTTACCAAGTAAGGTTTTATGCTAATAATTGTTTTGAGTAATTACAAATAGTGTTTAAGAGTTACAGATTGAGACACACCAGTAATAGAATTCTCTGAATCGCCCGCCGGGAACCACGAATGGATTGTCGACATGCATGAGGGAGTACTGGTCTTTATTGATATCAACATCATCTTTAATCTGAACAAATAAAAATGAAATAAAACAGAGAGAGAGAAGTATATTTTGTACCATAGTGAGTTAATGTACTTCTTATTGTAACAAAGTGAGTTATTATGTACTTCTTATATTTTACAAAATATTGTTTGCAGTTTTAAGAATCGGCGATGGTGCCAAAATTATTTACATGATGGCATGATATATTTAAATCAAACATAATGTGTTGCTTTAACGCCAAAAATTATTAATGACATAATCATCATCACCATCATCATCATCATTTAGGCTGTGTTCACTCCAATGTAAATAGCCATGTAACACAACATAAAGGGCGACACATTATCTTGTATATATTAACACCGAAGCAGATAATGTTAGTTTCTGATCTTTGTAATGCCATCTCAATCAAAGACGCCAATACCAGTCCCTTTCTGTATACAGCGGTTCTTTTCAGAATCACCTCAACTCATTAAAGACGCTGTATCGTCATACGCACGAACGAAAAATGCTTGCCAAGCATATTTACCTTTGACCCAGTGCGATGATAGCTGTTACATGTACCATCCCCGGAGGGCGTAGTCTAAATATAGATACGTGCTATTGCAATGGCATGGGATTAAACACACGATACGTGCTATTGCAATGGCATGAGTTTATACACACGATACGATTATGTTACCGCAAATCTTTCTATATACAACATCATTCAAATGAATTTTTACTAGTAATGGTGGAAAACATGTTTAACCTTTCTCCCTAGGTCTTTCCATAGGGTATGAAGATCAGAGGCCCAGGCACGGAGTTCGGGGTCTTGAATTTTCTCCAAAATTGCAGGACTGTTTTTATTTGAACGTGAAGAAAGAAAAAAAAAACAATATTGTTTTAAACGCTTCCTTTTTTTTTGTAAATAATATAAAGTCGGCTGTCGGGTAGAAACTTGTACCTGACTAACATAATACAAAATAAATACTGAAGTAACAATCAAAAATTAATAGCATAATGTTCAAATAACACGTAACGGTGTAAATGTTATCTTTCTAGTTTATCATCACCCGTGGTGTCATTCATTCGTTAATTCATTTCTTTTATTTTGCTAACACACAAAGAATAAGTGGGGGATTTACATTTATTATAAGAAAACATTTTGGACATAAGGATAATTATGTGAGGATGGAGGTCTCCAAGAAGCATCATCTTGTCGAGTAGTCCCCACTCAAACAAGAACAAAAACAAAGAACAATACAGCAATATGAAAATACTAGACCAACTAAATTACAACTTAGATATTGGTATAGGTAGTACAAAATAACTCGAGGTTGGAATAAAAAGTAAGCCTGCTAATGCATTTTTCTGATTAATTGAGTTGTTAACACCCAGGACCCAATTTCATAGAGCTGCTAAGCTTGCTTGCTTCGCATGAAATTGTTGCCTTGATAAAACAGAATTACCAACCAAATTTCCACGTGACTTTTAGGATAAGCAAACAACTGTTTAATACCAGTAACAACAATGTGCAAAAAATGGAAATTTTGATGGTAATGCTGTTTTTATCGAGGAAGAAATTTCATGCTAAGCAATTTTGTGTGCTTAGTGGCTATGAAATTTGGCTGAGTAATCTCAGTGTACCTTAGTTGCCAATCTGGTGGAACCCAGGGACTGAACTCAATGGCTGGTCCGTCAAAGTTTGCATCCACGAAACTCTGCATTACACCCATGTCTGTGGAGTTTAGGCTTTCAAAGTCAGAAAGGACGGTAGCTGAAACAAAAATAATAAGGCATTCCAAATTTGTTATCGCCATAAATGCAGATGAAAAAATAACGCTTACACCTAGCTCTGGCGGCCTTACACTTTCGTACCAGCACAGAGGAAGAGTCCGCCAAAATTGTTGATGTTGAAATTGACACCATGGGTTTAGTAGATGTTAAATTTGCATCGGGATAAAGATGAAATTTTAACCTATAACACCGGTTTGTGTTAGCACTACACTCAGTACTTTCTCAAGTTCTGTGAAAATAAAAAATGAACTGCCTCTAGCTACCGGGCAATCTCGGTGGTCTAGTTGGTAAGACACTGCCAAAGAGGTACAAAGGTTGTGGGTTCGAATCCCGCCCGAGACACCATGGCTGTTTTCCAATAATAAACAAGTATTAGTGGTGTTGCACTTGGAGGCGGTTTAGGCATCAGAATATAGGTTTTAATCCCGGTTATGACTGTGTCATTAGCCAAACAATACAGTGACAGTAAAAACAGTCAGCAATTATAATAATTGTATGCTGTGTCCATGTACAAACTATAAACAATAGCCATTGTTTGTTTTACTTTCAATGTTGAATGCATGGCAGAACAGTTAGACCTTTATCATGGTGTGGCCATCTTGATTTTAGTCCTTTCCATCTCAATGTAACCAAACTGAGGCTGCACGAAAAAAAATAGTCTGGTGCCATGTTTGCGCAATGAGTGTTAGCATTCATCATTACTGTTATTGGAAATGTGCCATGACCAAGATAGTGACAGCATGATAACGGTCTATAAAGGGTTTATGTACTTTTTGTAGGACAGAAAACACAATGTCTACAGATTTACACTAAACAAACACAGTTCGAAGATAATAATAGTAAAAAGCTTCCCTGGAAAATAATTATTACTTGCTGAGGTGCTGTAGTTTTTGAGAAAATGAGTAAAACAATGTCATGAAAATAATTTTCGTCTAAGTGATCATGAGACGAACATTATTTTAGCATGTAAAAACATATTTTATGACATTGTTTTACTTATTTCCCCAAAATACAGCACTTTTAGCAACTTCTATTTTAAGGTACACTTTCTATACTGTCGTTATCTTCAAACGGTGTAAGTTTAATGTAAATCTGTTGACATTGTGTTTGGTGTCGCAAAAAGTACCCATACTAATCCTTTAAAGAGATAACGAAATAAATGTTATTGAATTAGTTGGGGTGGAAAGCTAAGATGCACAGTGTGAGATAAAATCTTATCCTACCTTAGTTGGGGTGGAAAGCTAAGATGCACAGTGTGAGATAAAATCTTATCCTACCTGGATCATTTTTCAAGTGAAGATCAACAAATGTTTTTGAGTCGTTGAAGATAAATGCATTCTGAGCTGCAGAGAGAAGTGGACCGTCACAGAATATCTCACTGCGTATACAAAAACAGATTGTAGTCCTAATTGTAGCGTAGGCTATAGTTGTTGTTATCCTCCAATCAAATGACAAAGATCTACTTTTTTATTTCGTTTTTCAAATGATTATTATTAATTTATTAAACAACATTCAAAACATCGCAGTCCCAAGCTGAATTGTGTTTAAAATACAGAGATTCTTAAAAAAATAGATAATGTTAAAAATTAAAAAAACAAACTTTTAAGAAATACAATTTTTTTTACGTTAAAAAGGTAAACTGGCTACTCGGATATTATGCAAAACAAATAATGAATGTTTTTTTTATTCTTGCACATAGTAAGAGTATATGGAATGTTTCATTCAATTCGCGCCCGCCTCGATGAAGCATTCAATCTTTCAACTTATGACAATACTCTTACTGCACCCATAAACATTCACTATTTATAGGCCTATAGTAATAAGAAAAAAAATCACATAAGTATTAAACAATGTACGAAGTGACCAGAGACCTTTTTGCATTATACCCTTCTTGTCTGCTCAGCCCTCGAGAGATTGAAAAACTCGCATTATGAAAAATAGTCATATTTTGCTAATTATAATATCACCCCATAAGTTATGTATTTGCCCCTGCATGCCCCCCTTCCCAAATGAAATGTTTCTTACGTCATTGGTCTGTGCCAACCCAAATGCCAAGGACCCCCCCACTCCACCCCGACCATCCATTAAAAGCTATGCTTCTCATGCGCAAAGTTTCACGGACAACATTCCCGCGACCGTAGAACACTAAAATCCTTCCGCGCACCGGGTGAAAGCAGTGCGCCTTTGATGTGTAAACATTGGAAAACAAGTCACAAACACAATGTAGTTTTCCGAATTTATTCTATTCGGGTTACTTTTGAAGAAAACAAATCTCACTTTTATTAAAAATGAACTTTTGTTTGAATTGTTCAACAAGTAAACGCCTCGCGTAGAAATATAATCATGAGTAAACGGTCACCAAGACAATTTTGTTCGTTTTTTATTTGGTGTACTACTAGCACGTTGCAATGGATGTATTAACCTTCGCGACTCTTTCGGTTTTCGCTGTCCTAATTACGACAATTTTTCAAAATTTGGCAGAATTTTGTCAAGCCATGAATTCAAGTGGACGCCTTAAATGATATAGACCAACTATAAACTGTTCGGAGCTGGAATTGGACGAGTAAAAAAGCTGAATTTTGGAGGTGAAAATGTTGCCCAATCTCCCCTTTTCGCACATGGGCCGTTCGCCAACCGCTGTCGTGCAAAAGCACGGCAGCTTGCACTTCTTCGAGACGGCAACACCGTACAACTGTGAACGACGACTCTGACTGTTGCTTAACGGCGAATGTGGTGCTGAAACTTGCAACAAATTGTGTGCAATTAGAGAGACAGTTATACACCTAGCAGATAAGGAACATGCCGTCCTGGTTAAATTCTTCGAGTTCAAGACACAAGGTCAAGCCTGACCAGGAGGGGGTGAGTCAATGAGTGAGCAAAAACCCACAAAAACGGTTCTTTTTGGAACCACAGGGCAGACTATAGAGAGATATTCAGATAGTATTGCTTCAATTCAATGTTTTTACTGCAAATCTTAGGGGACAAACAATGTTAAGCTCTGTGTTGAAAACCCTTATTTTTATTTGGTCAAAATACTTTTTAAAAGGTTGTATGTGAACACACATTCCTCTCAAACTGTAGTTTTCATTCATGTGAAAATGTGGGTAAAATGAACAAATGAATCAATATGAATAACTATCGTGAAAAAAATCGTTTCCTCAAAAATAAAAGCACCAAACGAAATATCTTTACGACGATGTAATGATTGGTAGTCATTTGCAAGGTTTCGCAATAAAGTTACTGGATGAACTGCCAATTTAAACTTATCTTGGGTCAAATATGAGAACAAAGCATAATGCAATTCGACAGGTTTCGAAAGAAATTAACCGATAATTAAACAACAATTATTTAAAAAAGGGTATTTAAAAAAAGTCTTGTGAAAATTGTGTTGATCTTTTAATACCATTATTACAATAATATGATGTATATTTTTCACAAATTAATGTGTGTATCCAAAATAATAACTTTGGTCGTGTTAGAATTTACAAAACTACATGTTCATCGTACTTAATTCAAACAAAAGTTGTAGCCATATATAGCCTGAATTGGAATGTAGTATCCCCCATCTCATCTGTTGAACTCGCACTGCACACCTGTTAACTCATCAACTGAACAATGATGCAGAAAGGTGGTGACTCCACTTCGCTCAATTGGATCTCCAAAAGAAATAGTAATACAATTTTTCAAAGGAGATGAGATTAAGAAGAAAACACCATTCATCTTCGTCGCACGAAACAGGATTATGGATTCTATTGAATTGCGTAACTTCAAATGACTTTGTAAGAAAGCTGACTGTGGAACATTTTAGTTTGTTTATACGCAATGCGATGCAAAGGCACAACTCAACACCAACATCACTAAACCAAACAATCCACCAAACGAACATTAAATTTTGCACACATAGACTTTAAATATAAATAAATGCTCCAAAGGGAAGTTTTAACAACATTAGTTCTTTTTGAAAATTGAAGAAAGTAGTTGTAGGCAAGTTAATGGGTGCTTAGCCCAATTGGGTTTGTTTATTACTCAAGTTCCAAGTAGTATAGAGTGACTGATTGAGATGAAAGTTGGATGAACGTGTGCCTCCTGGAGAGGGAACGAATGTTTGCTAAACGAGTGGATATACAAATTACTATGAAATAAAACAACAACACAGAAATTACAGTTATGAAGTAAATTAAACACAATTTTTAGGCTTACAGTTTTTAGTCTATTCACTAATAAAGTCATAATTTTTCTCCTTATACTGCAGTTTAATTTTCCAAATTTTTACATAATAAAAGTCTTGCTTTGAAACCATTTCCATCTCTTTTTCCTCTGTTGACCTTCGTGGGTTCATAAAAACCACATCATCTTTCTTGGTTCTGAGATCATTTGCACAGTATCTTTGTTCTGTGATCATGTCTCATTTTACACGCTTCACCAAATGTAATCATTCTGTGTGAATCAGGTAGTCACCTGTTTGCAATCAGGATGGGAGGTAATTGAGTGTTTTCGTACATAATTTTCAGAAATTAACAGTGGAGTTGTATTGAATTCGCCAAAAGATTAAGTCATGTTTGTAAACTTTGGTGGTCTGCCAGTGATGTATTGAGGTCTTGAAAACTAAGATGACATTTCCTTTCTATCTAGGACGACTCTTTGTCATCAACATCCTTGTTGTGATGATTCTTTCATTGACATTTCTCTATGGTGTATTTGTCACAATCTACTCTCCTTTTTTGAAGGAACTTTGGTCTGCCATTGATTTCTTAAGGTCATGAAGACCCAGTTCTCATTTTCTTTGTCTGTTTTTGTTTGTCTTAATCAACATAACATTCTTCTTGTGTTGAATATTACATTGAAATTCTCTATGATGTATTTCTCACAATCTATTTTTTTTTTGAGAAACTTTGGTGGTCCGCCTTCGGTGTCTTTAGCTCATGAAGACCCGGTTGGCATTTTCCCTGTCTGCTCGTTGTCTTAACCAACATAACATCATTCTTGTGTGATTATTTCATTGAAATTTATATTTCATGTGTGTTGCCACCATAGTATTTTGTTTGAAGAGAATGGTAGCATCAATTTCAATGACCCCTATGTATCTTATAAGGCTCACATTCAAAGGATTTTGATAAAAAGGTGAGTAGGCCTTAAACACATGGATCTGATTTAAATAAAAAGCAATGTTCTGCCTTAATATAATAACTCATGGTTATGTTGTTACTCTAAGGGTTTTATGTTGAAGAAAGTACTATTTTATGATACAAGTTGCGGGTAAAAAAGTTCAATTTCTGTGGTTTTAAGTAATTTTCTTTCTTAATACTATATCTCTTGCTCTGTGGAGTTATAATTTTGAGAAAGTATTATTTGTGGTACAAGTTTAAGTAAGTTGCAAGTAAAACAAATCATTGTTTGTGATTGTAGTGTAGAGCAATCTAAGGTGAGTATTACTATGTGACACTTCAATACAGCTTTTCAGGGTTTCACCTGTAAGAAATCAGACCCACAGCCCCCCCTCCAAACACTTCTTCTTATTTCCTCATTTTAGAGAATCTCTCTGTTTTCTGAGACACACTCCCCATTCTAGGAGAGTCTTTTTTTTGTTGGGATAAAACCAACTTAAGGTAAGTTTCTGTACATGTACGGGTATGTCACTATAGTGTCAGAAAATTTTAGTATTTCTTACATTCTGGTAACATTTTAGGTGGCTCTGAGTATACAACATTTGAAGTACAGGGGTAAATAATTGTTGTAAGTAGTTAATAAAGTGTTATCAGTATTAGCATGATAAATGTGTAAGTGTTTGTGGTGTAAATGAATGGGGTTTTAAATATTTTGCTATGGACAATTTTCCTTTCTCATTTGTCTCCTGCCCTCAATCCATTGATGTGATATACCTATGATGCAGTTTCTTTTGGCTATCATCTCATCTTGGAGATACCTTCTTTTGTCTTATCTTTAAACAATCTCTTCTCTATCTATATGGACTTGATCTCTCTGTTAAGATGCAGTCCCCATTCCATGAAAATATGTTTTGTCATAATTAACAGTTCAAGGTAGGTTTCTGTAGATGTATGGGTATGTTTACCAGTGTCTGAAATATTTAGTACTTATTAAAAATGTCTTACATTGTGGTAAAATCTTAGGTGTGCTCTAAGTATAAATTATTTAAAGTATAGGGGTTAATGTTTTGTGTAAGTAGTTAACATGGTACATTATTATCAGTATTAGCATGATAATGTGCAATTGTAGTCTGTGGTGCATACTGGGTTTTTAAATATAAAACCTCTCTGGACACTTTTCCTTTCTCATTCCATTATTTGTCTCTTGACCTTTGATGTGATACAGTTATGATACAGTTTTTTGGGTTATCTGCTCATTTTGGAGATCCCTTCCTTTGTCTTATCTTAGAACAATCTCTTCTCTATCTATGGACTCTTGATCTCTATGTTAAAGATGCGGTTCCCATCCCATGACAACCTGTTTTGTCAGAATTAACAGTTCAAGGTAGGTTTCTGTAGATGTATGGGTATGATTACCCCAGGTTCAGAAATATTTAGTACTTTCTATTAAAAAATGTCTTACATTCTAGTAATATCTAAGGTGTGCTCTGAAATTAAAACATTTAAAGTATAGGGGTAAATATTTGTTGTAAGTAGGTAATAAGGTACAAGTATTATCAGTATGGGTTAATGTTTTGTGTAAGATTATTATCTGTATAAGCATGATAATGTGCAAGTGTAGTCTGTGGTGCATACTGGGTTTTTAAATATAAAACCTCTTTGGACTATTTTCCTTTCTCATCCCATTAATTGTCTCTTGACCTTTGATGTGACACAGTTATGATACAGTTTCTTTGGGCTGTCATCTCATCTTGGAGATACCTTCTTTTGTCTTATTTAAAAAAAATCTCTTCTCTATATAATTATGGACTCTTGATCTCTCTGTTAAAGATGCAGTTCCAATCCCATGACAATATTTTTTGTCATAATTAACAGTTCAAGGTAGGTTTCTGTAGATGTATGGCGGGTATATGTTTACCAGTGTCTGAAATATTATGTACTTGTTATAAATGCCTTACATTCTGGTAAAATCTAAGATGTGCTATGAATATAAAACATTTAAAGTATAAGGGCTAGTAAGTAGTTAATAAGGTACAAGTATATCAGTCTAGCATGTGCGAGTGTAGTGCACATTATGATTAAAATAAATATTTTCCCTCTTTTCCATTCTTATCTCATGTCTCATGCCCTTAACCTATTGATGTGATATAATTATGACGCAGTTTTTTGGGCTATCATGTAGTTTGGAAATCCTTTCTTTTGTCTTATCTTAAAACAAATCTCTTCTCTATCAATGGACTCTCCATCCCTCTGTCCCAGCCCATGACAATCTGTTTTCTATGGGATGCCCAACCCAAGGTAAGTTTATGTATGTGTGGGTATGTTTACACAGTGTCATCGACATTTACAACTTATTATAAAAAAATCATTGGTGGGTAATATTATTGTAAGTAATTTATAAGGTACATACGTATATCAGTAATAAGCATGATAGTTTAAGTTGGTATAGTGTATGGTGCAGACTATTATTATTTTTTTTTCTTTCTGTATTGTTGTATTGGTAATTTCCTGTCTCATCCATGACTCTTGTCTGGTTTATGAGACTGCTTCTTTAGGAATTCTCAAGTTGGAAATCCTACTTCTTATAAAAAATGTCTTCTCTATATTACTGAAATTGAATCTCTTTTTCTATAATGCATTTCCATGACAATCAGTTTTGTTAGGGATAACCAACTCTAGGTAAGTTTCTGTATATTTGAGTTGTTTACCAGTGTCAGAAATATTTACAACTTGTTATGTCTATCTGGTAATATCTAGGTGTGTTCTGTGTATAAGTCTAGTGGTTAACATGTGTGTAAGTAGTTAAATTAAGGTACAAGTATATCAGTAAGCGTGTTAAATGAGTGTAATCTATGATGTAAATTGTCGGGAGTTTTTTAACTTTTTACCTTTGGACACCTTTCATTTATCATCACACGACATCTCTTGTCTTTATCGATGTAATATAGTTACGAGACAGCGTCTTCTTACCATTTATTTCTTATCTTATAAATCTATTCTCTCCTCTATCTACGGACTCTGAATATCTTTTTCCAGTCCCACCCCCTTTAGTGTAGAAACCATTTATGTGTTACAAAGGTAAGTGTGTGCACCTGTCAGTTGATCAATTGTTTTAATTAACAGTAACTATTACGATAATAATGTTCATACTGACGATACTGTGTGTGGACGTAGTTTTTTTGGTATAGTATTTATTATTAGTCAATGTTAGTAATAGGAAGAAGTATGCATCATGGAGGTTACATTATTTTCTACTTCTATTCTTTGTTATTAAAGGCAGTGTACACAATTGGTAATTATTCATAATACTCATTAGCACAAAACCTTTCTTGGTGACGAGTAATGGGGAGAGGTTGATGGTATAAAACATTGTGAGAAACGGCTCCCTCTGAAGTGCCTTAATTTTTACGTATTATGTAAATTTTAGTAACAGGAAGAACTATGCATCATGGAGGTTACATTATTTTCTACTTCTATTATTTTGTGTTAACTTTTCAACCTAAGGTATCAGTGACATTCCTTTCACTTCGTAAGACGTGTCTGTTGGGTTGTCGAGTCTTGAAGCCCAAAACCTCCCCTGCGCTTTGTAAAACCCATCTTGATGGATGAGAATTAACAAATAAAATAGATAGTGCACAATCTATTTTTTACTTAATTCAGATTCCACTTCTCTCCCTTTTTCTCCCATTCATTTCCGAATCCTTGACCTTGTCGCGAATCAGGTAAGTGTGTGCGAATAAGGAATAAATGATACTTAACACATTGGATGATACGCTTTAAAAAGGAAACGGAGGATAAAATAAAAATTTTGAGACGCCATCATCGTCATCAGTTAAAACGTGCTCGCCTTTCTTAGACACGTTTCTCCTAGCCCTATATATAGCACTCTTCCTCTGTACACAATACGAAAGTCACCGTAGTATAATACGAAAGTGTACGGCCGCCAGGGCTACGTTTCTCTCATCTTTCTCTGTCATTCATAGCGTTTGGTACATCTTCCCACCTGCATCCGGTATCCTCCACCAATCGGTAATTATAGGTCTTCTTTGGGTGTCCTGGTGTTTGTCTGCTGCCATGAGTTTCCACAGTAGAACCGCCCCAGCGAGTTCCTCTTTGCCACGCCAGCAAACCGCAAACTTTGTTGTTGAATGGATTTGGTGATTTATTTTTTCAGACACCCTCGTGTCAAACAAAGACAAGTAGGATAAACAACACTTGAATGTGAGCCAGGGAGATACACGGGAACGGTAAATGACGTGATTAATTCTGTCAGGACCACTACTTTGGAAGAGACTGTGTTGTACTGTTTTCTTTTTAAAAAGAGAGGCATACCATTATTTATGTATTTAACTAAATAAGTTCGCCAGTAGGTCTACATACTTGTTGATTAGTAGTTAATTTAACAAACAAACGAGGAGTGAATGAAAGAGAATGTGAAATAATGGATTGGAGATGGATGCATAGGTTGCTGAAAATTATAAAATGGAACTTGAGTTTTAATTGGACTAAATAAACTTTCTTAACTAAAATCTAGGTAAATACAAAAAATCCACCAAACAAAACTCCAATACAAACAGTCATGCAAGTTACAACAGCAAACGCATCGCATTGCCAATGCGCAGCTTTGGGCAGGATTAAGCCCTTCGATCGCGTGTTTAAAGATGGAAACTGAGACGAGGTTGTCATTTCTTAATGATGTACCCAAACATTAAGTGACTCAGACCACTGATCAAAATGTCAGAAATATTCAGCCTGTGACACCACGCCCAACGAAGACATCATCATTCAATGTCGAATCGACCACGCCCATGTATGGACGCCAAACCACGCCCGTCAAAGTTAACCAATGAATTATCAATGTGTTTCGCGACATTCAACCACGCCCATCAATGTTAACCAAGCAATCATTAACGTGAATGTGTCAATATTAACCACGCCAACCGAATACAACAAAGAAATCATCAGAGTGAATGTGTCAACTAACCGCGCCCATCAAAGTTAACAAAGATCATCAATGTGAGTTTGTCATTTACCAAGCCCAGAAAGGATCATGTACTGTGCATCTTTAACCACACCTAAAGAGAAAGGACGGCCAGAAAACATAATGTGACTTTATATCATTGCTTAACTATTTTTTTTTAGTGGATTAAATATTAAATAGTAAACAAAAGTAATGTAGCTTGTGTGTCAAAACTAGAGCAGACACACCCAGTTCGTGCACACACTTGTTTACTCTATAGTCTTCAAGTCGATGTTTAGTTGGTGTAGCACATGCTTCAATGTCATAACTATTGTATTAATGTTGCCGCAGGCCAAGAGGAATTTATTTTTTAAAGTTGGCAACTCTTCAGAGACATTAAGGCGCCACCCAGTCGCAATGTTTATTATCGTCACAGAACCTAACGTTGAGGGCGCACTTGTCACATGGAAACAGCTTCATTTCCAAAGGAGAAACATTTGTATGTTTACAAATAACGACCAAGTTAGAGAGTAAAAGGGAGCGTTTGAACATTGAGAGCAGTTGATACTTTCAACGCAGTAAATATCTGCCATCCCGCTAAAATTACATTAAATCACAACACATCGTACAACACCAACAACTATTTTACACTTTTACACGGATAAAAAACACTAATTTATAAAACTTCTTTTTGTTTTGTTTAAATTAACTGATAACTAAAACCTGTCCTTACTCTATACTAAAACATGTATGAAGTGAAGGATGAGAATGTGAATAATATGTCGGTGTGAACTTTGAATAGTTTACGAAAGTAAAACAAAAAGCAGTAAAATGTTTATTACTTTGTAAACTAATAAATAAATAACTTTATAGCTCTTGGAAAGTACCACCGAATGGGTAATTGAGCAGTGCAAGGCTCTGGAATGGTCTCTGTGGTGCCAAAATTGGTGTTATCTTCATAAGCTTCTTTGCTCTTTAATCTACCAATCTGAGGAGGAGAAGATTAGAAGGGCTGTCAGTTTAGAGTAGTGATCTTTCCTCGCCTTCAACCTCTAGGACCATGGTTCGAATTATGCCAGGGGCACTACGTGGATTAGGTTTATAGTCCCTACGTGGCTGCTTGGGTTTTCCATTCTCTTGGGTTTTCCTACTACATCTAAAACTGAAACTTCCTTTATTGTCTTCTTTCATTGGTTCTTGGCTAGTACAGGGATTGGATTCACTTTTCTGAGAGTTTTAAGAAATAATGGAGATTTCTTCAACTATTCTTATCTGCTCAACTGTTTACACTATGCCGTGGCTATTTATAATTAGATTTTTATGCAAAAGTAAAAGGCAATGTCAAATAATAAATTATTTCAAAGAGTATGTATCAACGTAAAATAATAACACAAAACAACTTCAGGGTGCGAGAAGAGTGAATGTTAGGTTGGTTCGATTGATTGGTAATATTCAGCACTTTCAATAAACTGTTCATTAAAAGTTGATCAAATCAATACTAAGATCATTCAGTCAAACATAAATTTCATAAAAAACACACTTCATCGTCAACACGCGTGCCAAGCGGATAGTTATTAAATGGTTAAGGAACAATGAAGATCAACCATTAACTTTATGTCTCATGGAGCACTTTGTCAATGAGGAATATCTCGATGGGTTTAAACTTCAAGAAAATCAGCAATATGCGCAAATGGATAGTTATACATGTAGCTTGTGCTACTTTGCTTTAGATTCAAGACATTGATACATTAACTGTACACCTCTGTGGTTACAACTTAATATTACTGGACATACCTCACTGGATAACTCAATGGACATACCTTACTGGATCTGCCTCACTGGACATACCTCACTGGATAACTCAATGGATATACCTCAATGGATATACCTCACTGGATATACCTCACTGGATGTACCTCACTGGATACACCTCACTGGATACACCTCACTGGATATACTGTACTGGATATACCTCACTGGATATACCTCACTGGATATACGTCACTGGATATACCTCACTGGATATACCTCACTGGATATATCTCAATGGATACACCTCAATGGATACACCTCAATGGATATACTGTACTGGATATACCTCACTGGATATACCTCACTGGATATACGTCACTGGATATACCTCACTGGATGAACCTCACTGGATATACGTCATTGGATATACCTCACTGGATATACCTCACTGGATATACCTCACTGGATATACGTCACTATATATACCTCACTTGATATACCTCACTGGATATACCTCACTGGATATATCTCACTGGATATACCTCACTGGATATACGTCATTGGATATACGTCACTGGATATACCTCACTGGATATACCTCACTGGATACACCTCACTGGATGTACCTCACTGGATATACCTCACTGGATATACCTCACTGGATATACTTAAATGGATATACCTCAGTGGATACACCCCACTGGATATTCCTCAATGGATACACCTCACTGGATATACCGCATCACTGGATATACATAAATGGATATACCTCAATGGATATACCTTATTGGATACCGCACTAGATATCTCAATGGATAACTCAATGAATTTACATGACTGGATATACCTGACTGGGTATACCTTACTGGATATACCTCACTGGATTTATCTCACCGGATATACCTCACTGGATATACCTCATTGGATATACCTCATTGGATATACCTCATTGGATATACCTCAATGGATATACCTCATTGGATGTACCTCGATGGACATTTCTCAATGCATATACCTCACTGGATACCTCACTGGATATATTTCACTGGATGTACATCACTGGATATACCTCACTGGATATACGTCACTGGATATACGTCACTGGATATACCTCACTTGATATACCTCACTGGATTTACCTCACTGGATATCCTTCATTGGATGTACATCACTGGACAATTAATGTAAATGAATGTCATTACACACTTTTAAAAATGTATAAACAAAAATGCTTACATATTGTATTTCTTTAAGTTTAAATGAAATCATTCAAGGAAAAGTTATTTCCCAACAAGAAACGGGTAAACTAAGCTGGACCTAATTATTGAAAGAGAGAAGATTTATTACAATGTCAAGATTTGTGTCCTGTACAATAATGAATAAACAGCAAACCGATCTTCAAACGAGAAGCTGGAAGTGGCATACACCTGTACACTAATGCAAGTGAACAGTTTCTTATAGGGTGGACATTTCACTCTATAGAAATCAGCAAAAGGAAAGGAACAAATACAATGACAAGGAAAATGTCAAGGATAATACCTTTTATGTGTATCCACCGTCCGAACAAGCAAGACGACCAAGCGCATTGCAAAAATAAACAAACAAAAGTCACACACTTAAAATTTGAAACAAACACACAAACGATAACAAAAACAGATACAACATGTAAGTTTTCGTTAATAAATTAAAAAATTATAAGTAAAAAAAAAAAAGAACGCGTTAGACGTCAGATGAATGAAAGAGATGGGTTTCGTGTGTGAGTGGGTTACAAACATTTTATAATTAAACAAACTTATATGAATAAGTATTAATGTAAGCTTATGAATTCCGTCGAAAACTTTATTATTGTCTTTTTTCGAGTCCATGATCTACTCTAACCTAAATGTTTGACCAGGAATGGGCGCATCTCACAGCCTTCTCGTTTGCTGCCATCAGGTCTTCAATGCAGCACGGCTCCTCCTGCCAGGGCTAAGCATCGCAGAGGGTGTGGTATATACTGGGGTGATGTGCCACAATCGCATTTGATGTCATCATCGTCAGTATACCCCAATTTCTTCATGTTTGTCTTATCGTTCAACCTCCGTGTAGTCTATTGAGGGACTTGCATGATCTCAAGTCCTGCCTCTGGTTGATATTGGTGGAACCGCTCAAGGAATAAAGCCCGTCTTCGTTGTCAAGTCGTACATCCCATCCTCATCTCCTATTAACAAGGATTATATTCCTTATCCTCAATAATTTGTCTGACTACATTTTCATGCAGACAACTTTTTTGTTCGAAATCAAAGTTCCGATTCTTTTGTCTACTTTCTTCTTCCTTTGCCATGTATTTAAGAGCTCTATCTTTGGAATCACAAAATCACATTCAACCTTCCACTAGTACATGCATGGGGTAAGTTTAGAACAGTATGCACTGATTATCTTCCTCCTGTCATCTTAAGGTATTTCTTTTTTATCTTGAAAGCAAATTAAGATACCTCGACAAAATGTCGGTTTGTTGACCATAAACAGACAGCTTCAAAATTATTGTAGAAAAGGTGAGTGTGTAGAATACGGGACTCTTTATGCCAACTGCTGGACTACATAAGTCATGACTCCATCGTCTTTTTTCTTTACAAATACTGATCTAAAAACTTCCTTCGTTCCTGGCTGTGAAATCAAGCATTCTTCATCTTTGAAGATGGCCTCAGATTATACTTCCGCCTAAAGCGAAACTTGAAACATCTTAAGAAAGCTGCTACACCAGAATGTTAAGCGAAAAGATGTTCGCAAGTACAGGCACAAATGTGTGAGATTTGTCTTGTGAAGGAAAAGGAAATTTTCAAGATAAACAGGGAGCTCAACACTGTGTGATAATTTTGATTGAATATCTCAGGGAAACTCGTCTCATTGCATATTGTCCAGCTGGGGAAAATGTTGATGTGAACAAGACTGATGAGACAGGACTATGTAACAACCGAGGAACCGATTTGTTATAAAAGAAGAAGATAAGCTTGGGTAGGCACAGATGATCCATACACGAAAATTCTTGACACGTTTATGCGGTCTGGCTAAGTCTTAGTCTCGATGTCATCACATGAAGTGAGGGTACCACTGCGAGATGGAAAACAACAAGCGGAAGTTTTTTGTTTTAAATGTTTGTTTTAATAATAATCGTATTTTGTGAGTGAAAACTTGATGCGACACGAGTACTGAGTGAGTGATAAAGCTGAACTGACTGAATCAGTTGATTGCATACACTTTGAAAGTGTAATCGAAATAGTAAATTCACACTGAAAGGGTACTTAATGCATTATTTAAACTAATTAAAACTAAAAATAACATTTACAAACATCAAACATTGCTCATTTCAGTCAAACAGACAACAACGTCTTACGTTAACACGTGACGTAAGCAGTACTTGTGCGGTGCAAACTGCATGGAATAAAAACATTACGTCATCGCGTGTGCCTCAATGGATGCACCAATCAGTATTGCGATTGAGTGGAATCAGTGTCAACTCATGAACACCCATGCACTGTGGAAACTGGAATTAAAAACATTACGTCTTGGCGCGTGCCTCAATGGATGCACCAATCAGGATCGCGACTGAGAGGAATCAGTGTAAACTCATGAATACCCATGAACTGTGGAAACTGAATTTAAACACATTGCGTCATCGCGTGTGCCTCAATGGATGTACCAATCAGGATCGCGACTGAGAGGAATCAGTGTAAACTCATGAATACCCATGAACTGTTGAAACTGAATTTAAAAACATTACGTCATCGTGTGTGTCTCAATGGATGCACCAATCAGGATAGCGTCTGAGGGGAATCAGTGTCAACTCATGAAATCCCATTGCACTGTGGAAACTGGAATTAAAACAGTACGTCATCGCGTGAGCCTCAATGGATGCACCAATCAGGATCGCGACAGAGAGGTATCGTGTCAACTCAGAGGTTTATTACAACCATTTCCCACAATGTAATAACTGATAGTTATTTGGAAAGTTATTGGTAAGCACAGACAATTAATTGTGCTTTTTGTGTTTTGTTAGAATATTGTCACATACAAAATGACCTCATAAAGGGGTTTGTTTATTGTGATTGTGAAATTAATGTGAACGTCATAAATAAAGTAATTTTTGTTTCAGGAAAAAGTTGTATTTATTTCATTGAAGTATCCAAGACGCGCTAGTGTTTACTGAAAACATTAAAGCAAGTAAAATAATCTACCTCGGGAGAATGTCGGACCATAGACTTATGCACATGACGTCATTGCAGTAGGGCGGCCTCACCTAGGGAGGTCAAAGGAGGTTGTTCATTGGCCAATCCTGTGCGCCGCGCGTACAAATCTGTGCGCTTCGATTGTTTCGTCCCTGTTTTACCTCTTAGATGGCGGCTGGATGACGTAAATCATAAGGTCTATTAGCACGGCATACTGCTAAACCGGACTCCAGCGAGAAGCCTGGGAAGACAAACGGCAGCATCATTGGTCAAGGAACGGTGTACTAAAACTCAAGGTACGCATTTTTTACGCATGATTGAGTTATCTTAGGTTTAGATAATTATTATTAGTCTTTGGGTTTACAGGCCTAGATAGGTTCCAGAAGGCCTACGTGTTTTTATATCACAGTTCATGATTATAGTGGCGAGCATAGGCCAACTAGTCAATATTGTTTTGTTTTGCTTTTGGAAATTTATTTTTTATTTTTTTAGGAATGATAATATTTGAATAGAAAGAACAAATTGTTCAGAACACCAACATTTTGTTAGGTGAGGACGGACGGCTGTGTGGGGAAAAGGAGGAGGCCGTTAAAATAAAAAATAAAATAAAATAAAAGTTGTTATTACACTTTTAAAACTGGCTATAATCACTAAATGTTATTTTCAATTATTGTTTTTTAAGAGTAGGCCTATCTCAGAAGTTTGTAAACATGCCGATCAGAAGTGATTTTTTGTTTTTCAAGGTTTATTTGTGTCCACAACAAATCTATATACAGGCAATTATGTACATATTCCAAATCATACAGTTAATAGCTAGGTAGATATAAATACACTTTTGGGATACTGCAGGAAAGCTCACTAAGAAGCAACAAGAGTGGACCCCGAACAGGCTGGTACTCTCGTTGAGCCCAAATGAAACACCCATGTTACTTCAAATACGTTAGGTAATTGGTTAAAGAAGGACAAGGTTAGGCTCAAGGGGTGAACTGTATTATTGTATTTATGTCGTCATGTAGGCAAATACCTTTAATTGCTGATACCTGCGCAGTAATAGGCAGAGTAAATACTGCGCAGCACCCGCTAGCAATTTGTGCATATATAACTCTGCAAAATGAAGTGTGGTGGTAATTGGAGGGAGACTGTACTTTTCCCGTTGATAACAAAGAAAATGGTCATTATGACCTCAAATTATCCCCTGGAAGTAAATGGACGACTCAGATACCTCATTGAATTGCTTTAGAGCCTAAATACCTGAATTTGTTTTTAATTGACTTATATGTTTTTGATTTTTTTTTTAAGGTATCGCTCAACGTTGTCAGGCCGGAATGCCACTTCAAAGGTGAGGGCATATTGCCACCCAATCCCGGGGCTGGAACAGGCCTTCCCGGTCTCTGTAAAGGATATTAATAATAACAACTAATGCTTATAAAGCGTCTTACATCCATGACTGGACTCCAAGGCGCTGTACAAATTATAGCACCAAACGAGATGCGGAAATAAGCAGAGTGTATATGTGTTTGTTAAATATGAAATATAAACCACAAAAATTGACCATCCAAAAAATTTAAACCTCGAAAATTAAACACCACGAAAATTAAAAAGTTATGAAAAGTGCCCCTACAATAAGAAAAAGTGTCTGTACATAAATTTTAATTACAAATGTTAGTAGGTATTAAAAGTACATCTTCAACGTAGTAAAAAAATAAACTAAAACAACACACGTCAAAAGTTAAAAAGATATGAAAGGATAATAATAATAATAAGACTTGCAATGCGCACATATTCATCCTGCTGGAATATGCGATGTATAAGGATGTATATGCATGAGTGTCCCCAATGCATTGTATGAGTGTGGTAGATCAGAGTGCACTACCCCTCCTAAATGCCCTTTCCAAAGTTTTTCGACTTCCATACAAAAGGCTCTTACCTGTTACAAGCTCCAACATTCTTTAGTTCATCCGCGAAAACGCATGGCTGTTTCATCAACACACATAACCCCACAAAAAGCCACAGAGTCGGTCGGAGACACATTCTCTCGAGGAAACAGGTTTTAGGGATTTCAAGACGAGCAGATTGGCTGCTAGTAGGGATTTTAGGACGAGTAGACTGATGTCAGTGAATTCAGGTCGAGTAGACCACTTGAGGTATATGGACGTAAGGACGAGTTATCTAATTGATGTATAGGGACTTCAGGGGGAGTAGACTAACTGTATTAGGGACTTCAGGACGAGTAGACTAACTTATGCAATGCCGACATTTCGGGACGGTTCCCCACTTGTGTGTTCCTTGAAGAGTTAACCACCGGTAACGATAATATCATAGTTAATGGACCAGTAAGAGATGATTGCCAAGTGAGAGTCAATAGTCGAGTGTAATAAAGGACCTGGTAGTACATGTAATCTGTATGTAACTTGTAAACAACACACAGTATACAGTTAATGATTTGATACACTTTATCTGAAGTCCAAAGGTTACTCACCTGCTTGTTTTATGTGCTGATAACACATTGCACAAACATATACATGTATGGACATTTCAGCCCCCTTTTTTTTACACTTTTTTTTGTCCGAAGAATTAAAATAAAATAAAATAAAATAAATAAATAAATAGCAAGGTTCCCTTGTTAAATAGTAGCAAGGTTTTACAATTCGTACGTAGTAATGAGCCATGGTGACTTGTTGTCGTGTGAACGCTACCGGGTTTCCGCTGAAAGACCACAACTATTAGAACTATTTAACCAAATGCATTCTGATAACAAATCATAAAGCTCGTAAAGTTAGGATCATGGTAAACTACTCGTCCTCATTGAAAACTGTGTTTCAAAAGTTTGTGAACGAGTAGTGAACCATTGTCTTTAAACTCGCGTTGATATTGTTTGTATTATTTCTTGACATGGCTATTATAAGATAACTTTTTTTTTTTTTTTTTTTGGGGGGGGGGTGGTTGTTAATAAGTTCATTTTAGAAGGATTGCTGAAGATACTATTTAAATAAATCCATTCACCCTCTCATCCCAACGAACACCTTTCTCTACAATATTAAAAAGAATTACTCTGAAATTGTTGTGACTGTTTGTAATGAAGAGCGTGATAAGTTGCTGACAGCACCTCTTTTGGGATTGCAGTATCAGGTTAAGTCTTTTTTTGTTTTGTATATCTGGTTTAATTTCACGTCTTATTATCTAGTGACTTTGAGCTGTTAAGATTTTTGTTTTGGTTCATTACCAGGGAAAAATCTTATCTCAATCATTATTATTTTGGCGCAAAAAACCCACACATTTTTAACAATAAGTATCAAGAACTGTCTCTTTTGTCAAACACTGCGTTAAAAGTTTTTTTCAATTTGAAGTTCACCTGGTAAGTCTGCTGCCACCTAGCGTTCCAAAGTCTCTCTTTGCTTAGCAAAAATAATGTGAATTGATAAACTTATCACTATCGACGATATTATGACTAGTTGACAAATCTTAGTTCTGTGTGAAGTCCAGCGCAAGACCGAAATTCACAAAGAGATGACCTTACTTATTGTGTATCTGTTTAGCAAATTGTAGTGCAAAACATCAAGTGGGAATATTATATAACTAACCACTGGTCTCAAAATCCTTACATTTTTTTTTCAGTGCTTTGTGGAATCGATTGGTGAGTTGAGAAACAATTTTGTTTATTTAAGGGATGGTCTGTCACAATACAAGTCACAATAGACAAAAAAGCTACCTCCTTTAAAAATTTATTTTGTTCTTAGGTTAGTTTTAATCATAGAGCTATATATATTGACTAGAGCGCTAACTTGCTCCGCGTTTTGAAGCCACCCTGGGCGCAGACATGTTTGGTGTGTTGCGTGAATTTTGAATTTTAAGAGAACACACATTGCCGCGATTATTTTACATTCGGCGTGTGCGTATACGTACGCAGCTGTCCACTCGCGTACGTCCGCGCTATGAAAACCGTAACTTCGACTTGATTGCCGTACTAAAAAAAGTAAACGCGCCTTTTAAGCATGGCGCACATGACGCTCGCAGTTTGTGCGCTGATCAGCAGATTGTGCGTTCACATTTACTGCATTTTTTGCTTCGATGGCACATAAAAAAGAACAGACGCACGATCATGCAAATAGCCGTACAATTACCGTACAAAATTTCAAGTTTTTGTATTGGTTTGTACATAAACATGGATGCGCCCACACGGCTTCAAAACTTTAGTGCGTGTATAACGGGGTGTTAGCCCTCTAGTTAATATATATAGCTCTATGGTTTTAATGCATATTTTCATTGTAGGACTACGGCTATAAAGATACAAAAACCAAAATGTACACTTTGACTTTAAACACCGGAAATCGTAAGATGTAGGCTAGAAGAACTTTACATTTGGGTAAAATCCCGGCCTTTAGCCTTTCACCGAAATGGTGTTTTCAGCAGCCGATAAATAAATTATTTGAAAACGTCAATGGGAGACTTTCCAACGCTAGGTGGCAGCAGACATACCGGGTAAGTTTCCATTGTTTACGTAGTTCTGAACATGCGCATAATTCTGAGAACAATGGATTTACCCGGTAAGTCTGCTGCCCTCTATCGTCCCAGAAAGTCTCCCATTCATTTAACTGGGACTCCATTTAGCTATTTTTCCTTCAAATTAAAAGGCATGTGCATTTACAAACAATCATTGTTATGGTTTGCTTAAACCGCGCTCTGAGCATTTTCGATACTTTTAGATAAGCTCACAAGTTAAAGGTGTATCGCCATGATTAAAGCAGCCCTCTATTATTATTATTATTATTTATTCGACCAATACATCCCATATGAAATTTTTAAAGAAGCAGCTTTACACATTTGTAGAAAATCAAAACCTTTTTAGAAAATATAAACACAAAATATGCTAAGCACAAAAAACAATCTTTGCAAAAAGGTTACCAGCCAAACTACTATGTTTTGTGACTGTTATCCTGCTCATAATTGCTTCGGAGAGAAATTGTACAACAATACTTTTTGTCTGTACCTAACGATTGGGCCCAGATCGAGTCAGCTATATATAATATTATATTGTACACAATATTATACACACAAAATCCGAGCTATCGTGTGAGCCTTTTGTGGTAGTAAAGTATTTGAATACGTAGTGCGTGACCCGCAATGAGTGTTTTTAAGTAACCGGTCCTTAACTCTTCATATTCTCTTGAAAACCTTCACAGAGAAACAGTCCGCCACGCCAATTTCACCCTCTGATGTCACGGCAATGCCGTTGGGGTCATATAAACCCTTGGCAACACACCCAAGAAACTCCCCACTCGACTCGTACTGATGAATATGTCCCTGGTTCGAATCCTTCGCCTGCACAACCGCATAAAATCCCCCGTTGGGATTATAGCATACACCCCGACACGACACATCCTCTCCGGCGAGGCCCGGACTCAGCGTGAATACCGTCTCACCCTCGCCGTCGATCTCTTCGATCTTCCCCGTGTCCAGTCCGCTGATAAGTACATGCCCGTCGTCGTTAACATCCACGAAGTAAGGTGGGATACTCGTGTGTACAGTTCCCCACAGCTTCCCATCGGTAGCACTGTGTTGGGTGATGACCTGCCTCTTGACATCCCCGACTACGAGAGTGTTGTTCTTGGCAGCGACACTGACGAGGTTTACCGAGACTTTGGCGCCTTCTTCCGGCGGTGTTGTCTTGAACTGAAAGGCGAGTCGGTTCGCGTTGTACACTTTCACTGCATCGGTGTTGTCTGCGACCACCATGGAGTCATTTACAGCTGCTACGTCCCTTGGTTCTAATGAACAAAACAATTGATATAGTATTATGGTACTATTTGTGGGTGGACTAGATACAAATTGACTACATCAGGACATGAACCTGCGACCTCCATAGTGCCGGCATCCTAAGGAAATCTGAATCCCGGATATTCTGTTCCCAAAAGTGGATAATGTTCATGGTCTGGAGGAAGATGATTCAAAAGAGGGCGCTATCAGAAGAAGTTCGTATACAAAGTTTGCTACATGTGGGGGGGGGGAGGCAACATATCAGGGGCTAGAAGATCCTTCCACATGGGTGTCTTAGAGAAACCTATTCGCCGGAGATTCTGTCCCCCATATGGGAATTGAACATGGGATGAAGGAGGGTGATTCAAACGAGGGCGTTATCTGGAGGGCACTTTTTGCACTTTCTTAAAGGCATAAGGAAGGTCTGTACAATGACTGATTTTCAGAAATATTGATTAATAATTAATGTATGGTACACAAAACATACTCACTATTTGGAAACTTGATTGAGTGTTTGTACACCCACTCCGGTGTGAACAAGGTTATCCCCTTAGTCCACATCCCCAAGTCCGCTACTGCGACACATCCATCAGCCAGCAAGGTGATCCCTCTTGCGCCGTCGAAATCCTCTTTATCACCGCCTGTCTTTCCAACTCGTCTGTCCATCTCCAAAAGTTCTGTCTTGACGACGAGCTTCCCGAGGGGGGCTTCAACGGGGGTCGTCGACAAAAGCTTCATGAATGAGACTGGTTGTGTTGTCTTGATCTCTGTTTGTGTATGCTGGTTGTCGCTGAGCCTCTTAAGATCGGTTTGTATGATGGGGAAGAGTGAGAGGATATCCTCAGCAGAGGCGCTCTTCGTCAGGTGCTCTGAGAGCTTCAGAGAGTGTTGCATCCTGTCCCGGAGTGTTGTCAGACGCTTCAGTCTCTCTTTCACCTCCTTCGTTGTTTTCGTCTCGACCGCGCTGATCAGGTCCAGGATATCTTGTCGGGAAGCCATGACCTTAGCGATGGCTGCGTTGGTGCGTTCTTCGACCTCTTGTTTGCTCGCCTCTGCCGTCGAAGCTAGAAGTTGATTCACCCTTCCAGAGACCTCTAACTCTCCTTCGACGTCTTCCAAGATGTTCTTGATCTGCGGGAAGTAGCTCTGCAAAGAGTCTTTGCAGTTAGCAGCAGCTTCGTCGATCTCTTGGAACTCGTGCTGTTGGTGGGTCTTCGCAGTGCAGACGTGGCAGACCAGGTCCTGGCAAGGCCAACAGTAGAACCAGGTCTTCTCTCCTGGGTGCTTCCGACATTCTTGCACGATGCTAGGAGCCGGAGATGAGAATGACTCCGGTGGAGTAGAACTTATTAAGGAAGAAGACCTGCTTGATGTGAGGGTCAACGATTTCAAGAAGGCTTCCACCATACCCATCAGTGGGAAGTTCGTCTTGAGTCCAATCACTCCTCCGTCGTGGATCACGGTCTCCTGCCGGCAAACCGGACATGAAAGCTTGACCTGTCCCTGGGAGGGCTTGTACTTGACCAGACATCCCTCACAAAAACTATGCAGGCAGTTTAGTATTTTAGGCCGGTTGTACCGCTCGTGACATATCGTGCAGTTTAAATAGTCTTCTCCGAATTTATCCAACAATGCTAAGGGATCGCCTCCTTCTGCCATCCCTATAAATGGTAAGACAAATATGACGGTGAACATTACATTTCAAGAAGAGGATTGGCGACAATCGTTCATGTTATTGATGTATCAGATTGTTCGTTTTGATCGACTGTTTATTAGACCACTTGGATCATTTTGCTGACCGATTGCTCATTCTAAAGGATGCTCGTTTATTTTATTTCAACGGTACACGTACTGCATTTGAACGCCTTGCCTAATAGTGCATGTATCCCTCAACGCCAGGAAAACCAATCAGTTCAAAACCAGCTTTGACAAATACCTGAGTGAAAATGGGTATTGGGTGTGAAAAGGCATAAACCTACAATACTATAACAATCCCATCAAACCTTAAGTACAAGTGTGAGTGTAAGTAGGTCATTTCGACTTGATCGATTACCCCTTTCCATTGGATCGATGCTCCTTTCCATTTGATTGACTACTCACTTCTATTTTATCAATGGCTAGTTTTGATCGAATGCTCTCTCGATTGCCTGTTTTGATCGATCGTTAGTTGTGACCGGTTGCCTATTAAATTGATTGACATGGTCAAATTGCTCGTTTATATCGCATTATACAAACTATGTATTGTTATATACAAACAAAATGACCAGCAGCAGCAGCTGAAAGGGTAACACAATAATGGTAAAAACATAAGTACATCTAAAAAATACAAACAATCACATATTAATTGGCAATAGAGTAAAAAGTACACAATTTATAAAACCCTTCATAAAATCTATAACAATTGCGCAGTTGTGGAATGATAGATTTCATGCAACTCACTGGTACAATAGTAAAATGTAAAACATGTGAAAATACAAACAATCACAAGGCAAAAAGTGGGCATATTATAGGATTTGGGTACTTTTTGTAACACAAAACACAATGTCCACAGATTTACATTAAGCTTACACCGTTTGAAGATAATGATAGCAGAAAGCGTACCTTAAAATATTAGTTGCTGAGGTGCTGTAGTTTTTGAGAAATGAGTAAAACAATGTAAAGAAAATACGTTTTTACATGCTTAAATAATTTTCGTCCCATGATCACTGAGAGGAAAATTATTTTCATGACATTGTTTTACTCATTTCTCAAAAACTACAAGACTTAAGCAAAATATATTTTCAGGGAAGCTTTCTACTATCATTATCTTCAAACTGTGCTAGTTTAATGTAAATCTGTGGATTTTTTTTTTTTTTTGTCCTACAAAAAATACATAGACCCTTTACAGTGCCCTATATGGCTTATTATGCTAGCACCCTTCGAATCTGCAATTAAAATAACGTGAAGGGATACAGCAGGTTGTTTTTTTTACACAAAATAAATCCAGGCACATCAAACTGAAATCTGGTTCCGTGGTTCACATCGTTGTTTTTCTTTACTCTCAACGCCCAGGTTCAATCTTTTTAAAGTTCAGCATGAGTGAACCAACCCGAATACCAACACAATTCTGAAAATCCGTACAAAGGTGACACCGTATAGGTACACGTGTTGACAAAAGGGAGTAAAATAAAGGAAGCCTTATAGGGCCTTATGTAGTCTTGGTGCAAGACGTTTCTCGTTTCCTTTTCACGCACACCGCGGCCAATTCACCGACAGCGCGCGTGCCGACTCACCTGACTTTAGTTCACTCTCCGCTCCGGGGCGGTGAAGTCAGGTGAGTCGGTGCGCGCGCTGTCGGTGAATTGGCCGCGGTGTGCGTGAAAAGGAAACGAGAAACGTCTTGCACCAAGACTAGGCCTTATGCCGAAATGTGTAATGCTTAAAGGGAAGGTAGACGTTTGGTAATTAATAACTTAAAAACTGACTTGGTAACGAGCATTGGAGAGCTGTTGATAGTATAAAACAAAGTGAGAAACGGCTCCCTCTGAAGCAGCATAGATTTTGAGAAAGAGGTAATTTCTCACTAAATTAATAAAATACTTATAGCCAGAAGTATTTTATTCCTTTCTGAAACCACACAAATTCGTCCAACAAGGGTGTTTTTTCTCTCATCAATTTCTCGCAACTTCGATGACCAATTTAGCTCAAATTTTCACAGGTTTGTTATTTTATGCTTATGTTGGGATACACCAAGTGAGAAGACTGGTCTTTGACAATTACTCAACGTGTACCTTCCCTTTAATACTCTCATTAGTCACACCAGAGACAGAATGAACCGGAATGTGATCGGAATGAACATTCTGTGTTTGTTATTGGATGTTCGAAGTGCATTCTAAAATATCTGACTGAATTCTGGGTGCGATTGGGCCTATTCGTAATTGTTGCCGGCCAGAATGTTTTGCTCATGATTCAAACGTTGGTGCATTCGAAGTGAAGACATATCGATATTCTAATTGTTTGTAACTGCACTCTCTGACTAGTCTTGGTTCAAGACTCTCCTGGATTTGTCACAACAGGGCGCGCTATCACCCCCAACGCGCTATCAACCACGAACCGCTATCACCCGAGAACCGCTATCACAGGAGAGTCTTGGCACATTCGTTAAATCCCCCCCCCCCAACAAAAAAGGGGCGGGCTCTGCGGGAAACCTACGCACGCGCATTATGTTTCCCCCCCCCCGATTTTGGGGGGAGATTAACGAATGTTCCAAGACTCTCCTGTGATAGCGGTTCGTGGTTGATAGCGCGTTGGGGGTGATAGCGCGCTTTCTTGTTGCAAATCCAGGAGAGTCCTGAACCAAGACTACTCTCTGACTTGCATAGTCGCTCATACTGTAGAGCGAATTACTATATTTTGCATAATCCCCATGCCGACAGGCATTGACCCTAAACAAAGGGAGAGTATAAGCTCGTAGACCACAACCACACAAACAACCTAACTCGATAATTGAACTTTTTAATGAAAGCAAGTCTCAGAGATCAACTCTGTTTTGCCATACAAACGGAACGTAAGTGTAAAAAAGAGCAGGGCGTGGTAAATTCACTTCCATGCACAGTATCATTATGCTTTCGAAACTTTAAAAGCGCTTTCAATTTCACAAAGAAATGATATTATTATAAACAACACAGTTTTCGAGTTGGGTTGCTTTGCCGTAGAAGGGCCGAGGTTAGATAAGGTATACCGACTGGTATAATGCCCAAAGCAAATAGAATAGATACATCAGTCATACGATACTATGTTTTGATAAGTTGGTAAAACAGTCATCATCTATCTTTCTGGCCTTATTAACACGGAAACGGATGGAGCAATGTACAAAGATAAGGCTGCTGGTGTTTGGCCAGTACCGGGATATGACATCATGTGGAAATAATAGACCAAAACTACGGTTGAAACACCCTGATTGAAAGCAAACAATGCATGCCCTCACTGTCAACCATAGATCGAACATGAAAGTGAAATCCAAAAAGGACGCTGGCGGAAACGCCAAACACATTTCTTTTCAACCTATTAAGAATGAAACGTGTGCGTAAAAGATTCGGTGACAGCCTTTGTATCTGAATATGAATTAGTTAGCAGAACATAACAATACAAAATACCGCACCCGTTAGGAATATACAATGAAGGAATTTCGGTTTTATACAAGGAGGCAAACCCCAAACAAAAAAGGGAAAACCCCTATCTCAGCCTGATACAAGACTTCGGTTTGTGTGTCGAACCCGCTTGGTACAAAGTAGTGAAACACAGGGTAGAAATGAAACCACTGAGCCAAACTGATTGTCCAATCTTTAAAATACTGTACAATTTATACAATTTGTATTAATCAAATACTTTTGAAAGGGTTTAGGTTAACGTTGGGACCACTCATAAAAATAATGGCAACACATTCTTACCTGGTTAGATTTCAAAAGCAGCTTTCGACAGAAAGCAACTTTTTTTTTTTACTTAACTTCAAAGTAAAGTAGTTTATGAAAAAGATATAACCTTTTTTATCCCCAAAACTGATTTTTGAGAAACGTTACCGTCAAACGTTTCTCAGATTGTGTATTGAAATTGCAGATCATAACCACTCAAGATTTTTGGTGATAATCTCGAAAACGCTACCACCTTTTTGAAATTAAGTCCTTTTCACAGGTTGGTTTTTGTATGAATCTACATTCTTATATGATTAAAACAACTGAATAGTTCAATGAAGCAAAGGTTACGTTATCTTTAAGATTATTATGCGAGAGAAAGCTAGCTTTGGGGCTTGTTTAGAGTATCAGCGACAGTATAATAATCAATCGAAGCATGACTTATATGTCAGAAGTTTATAAACTATTGTGTCTTGGTTCTAAATGGCTTGGCCTCCCTTTCCAACTAGTTCCGTTTTTATAAAGAAGGGTACCATGTCACACACGGCACTTTTTACATGAAACTCGACAACAAATAACTTGGGTCCCTTGCTTAATTTTAACGTGGTTGTAAAATGTAGCAATTGTTATAACTGACAAGATTTTGCATGAGAACTTGGACAGTGGAAACAACTAATAGTCCTTTCACACTAGGTACATTTTGTAACATTTAACAACCATGCTACAATTTAGCAAGGGACCCTTGCTAAATTGCAATGATAGTGGCTGCATGCAAAAGTGACACGTTGGCGACACAAGAGATCGACATTCTTCCAGGTGTAAAAATACCATCCCCGCAAAAGTAATGCGAAAACTTAAAGCCATTGGACCCTTTCGGTAAACAGTGTTGTCCATGGCCCACACTTTGTGTACCACAACTTCTATATCAAATAACAAACCTGTGAAAATTTAGGCTCAATCGGTCGTCGGAGTCGGGAGAAAACAACGGAAAAACCCACCCTTGTTTCCGCGCGTTTCGCCGTGTCATGACATGTGTTTCAAATAAATCCGTAATTCTCGTGAACGAGAATTTATATTGTTTTGCTGTTTTCTCAAAAAGTAAAGCATTTCATGGAATAATATTTCAAGAGAAGTCTTTCACCATTGCCTTCTGTAAACCCTGTAAGTTATTTGTAAATCTGTGAACTTTTTTTTTCTGAACCGAAAGGGTCCAATGGCTTTTTATAATACGAATGCTATTTTTTTTAAATATTAATATTATAGGTTGTCTGGAACTGATTGTCGTGTCTCATGTGACATGGCCTTTATACATTCATTGTGACTTCCATTGAAATCTTAATAACATATAGCTCCCAAAGCAACGACTTTCATAATAAATGGAAAGTGTTTGCTGACAATCTAAAAACTACACTCACCTGTGGATGAAGTTTTACCGTGCAAAAGTTCTACATGCTGTAAAGTTTAGCTGGTGGATTCCCTTCCGAGTGTCCCAATAGGCTACAACACGCAATGTGAACGGCGGTTCAATAGTTGATTCCACATGAAGTACAGGGTGTTACGAACAAGGTGTTTGTATGGAGCACTGCATGAGCAAATCAAGTGCACAATACAATAACCACAACTCTGATTGAATAGACGTTGTACCAACTCGAGCCCTTGAACTTACACATAATATCATTTTAGGTAGGTTTTCCGTTTGATCCATTGATGCATATCTTTTTTTAGTGCATCGTACCATATGATTGTATTAGGCCAAGGGTAGAATTTGGGGTATTCCATTTTGCTTGTTGGCCTTACGGGACGGTGACGCAGTGTGACGCCACCAACGTTACTTTGTATCCCAACTTAAGGAATACCATGCATTTGCTGAAAGTGGTTAAATTCATAGTCAATATCATCATTACACACTGTATGAACAAGGCTACGGTGGCATGTTAATGATGCCACCTCATAACAGCATGTAGTCACTGTCAACTGAATGGTGAAACACGCAACGATTTCATCTTTATTTTGCATTTTTGTCTTATGTATGTGCCGTGGACCGACGTCGTATATGGAAGTTGTACGTGTGTAATTGTTGATTGCTGAATTGTTGATCTTTTGCGTCGTTCCCAAAACATTCGTTTGTCCATCAAAGTCGATGATATGACACGGTGTGCAAGGTTCATGTCTACATGTTGGACGTCCCCTTTCATAGGCATAGTCTGTAACAATACCAACACTAGAGGGAGCTATTGCTCCAACCCAGTTGCAAAGTCGTTTTTTGTTTAAATAATGAGTTAAAAAACGTGTGCATCAGAATGTTCTTTCGTGTATGCAATGAGTGCATTCTTTATACGTATAACATTTCCGACGTACACTCTTAGAGCTTCTTTTTAATTTATTTTAATTACAAGGTTCATTGACCGAGTTAAAAAATAATTTTCGTTTAATGAATACAACAAATGATAACAGACACTTTTCATTTTTTAGTTTAGTAAAATGTTTGATAACGGAAATTAATAAACCACTTGACTTAATTTAACTCATTGCGTCACTGCGCGATAAAATAAACATGTTTGTTTAAATCCCCATACAATTTTAATAGAAACTGTTTCCTACTAAATTGGTTTATTGGATTAAAATAAGTTTCCATTGTTAAAAAATATAATCAATTTACTTGAAACAACAGTACATTAGTCTGTGAAACAAGATCCTAAACCCAGAACAAGTAACTTGCCCAAACATTAAGCCTGTGATTGTTTTCACAGAACTCGGCATAGCACCGAGTATACAGTGCTAGAACACTCGGTGTATATGTAAAACCCACATTAATATTCTTAATCCACGATGCAAATTGATTGTTATAACGAGTCCATCCCATTGTCTATTCTTGCTACCCCAACGGAAAACCCTTCATGATCATAAAAGTTATGATAAATACTAACTTTTCATAATTATAGATAGATTTAAATTAACTGCTTTCTCCCAGTCAAATTGTTACAGTTAAAATAATTATTAAAGGCAGTGGACACTATTGGTAATTACTCAAAATAATTATTGGCATAAAACCTTACTTGGTAACGAGTAATGGGGAGAGGTTGGAGGTATAAAACAATGTGAGGAACGAATCCCTCTGAAGTGCCATAGTTTTTCAAGAAAGAAGTAATTTTCCACAAATTTGATTTCGAGACCTCAGATTTAGAACTTGAGGTCTAGAAATCAGCCATCTAAATACACACAGTTTCATGTGACAAGGGTTGTTTTTCTTTCATTGTTATCTCGCAACTTTGATGACCGATTGAGCTCAAATTTTCACAGGTTTGTAATTGTGTGCATATGTTCAGATACACCATGAAGGCTAGTTTTTGACAAATACCAATAGTGTCCACTGCCTTTAAATACTCCTTGTAATGAAACCAATGATGACTTTAGAGTGAGCCTATCTACTCAATGGGAGACTTTCTGGGACGATAGAGGGCAGCAGACTTACCGGGTAAATCCATTGTTCTCAGAATTATGCGCATGTTCAGAACTACGTAAACAATGGAAATTTACCCGGTATTTCTTCTGCCACCTAGCGTTGGAAAGTCTCCTATTAGTTCCCAATCCCGAGTAAACTTGTAAACATGTTAGTCGTGTCAACCATACCGAGTAAACTTGTAAACATGTTAGTCGTGTCAACCATAAACACAAGATGTAACCCTATACTCTTCCACGACAAGTATTCTGGGTTATTTTACATGAACTATACCATTCCTCGCGAGATACGGCTTTCCCATCCGAAGTTCAAAGTAACTTTAGTCAAGCATCTAACCCAGCAAGAACACTAGTGGCACGACTGGGACACGAACCCACTCTTTTCTCGCTTCTTCAACCTCTCCATACCCGGTTCGAATCCCACCGGGAGCACTTTGTGTGTTGGTTTTTCAGTCCCTACTTGACTGAGTGGGTTTCCCTTGCAATAAATCTCTGCGATTTTCCTCCTACATATAAAACTGAAACTTCTTCACCAGCTTCTCTGTTCGTTTGGCTTTGATAATAATTACCAAGATCCAGAAATAATATTAAAAAAATATTTGGATACAACTTCATATCTGCCATGGTTTTCTCACATTAAACGAAATATTGGGCATGGAAGTTCTCCTCGCGGTTTCTTCAACGTTCAATTTGATCTTTTTAGCGTCTAAGTTGTTTTTAAGTTTCACGACGATGTTATGCACCCCTCCATCGGACTGTCCAGAGTTCCTCCTCTCTGAAGGCGAAGGTGGAACCGTGTCATCGTTCGTTAGCGTAACCTCTTCCATAGATGAGCTTTCAAACGGGGTGAGAGGTAGAGCAGGAGACTCTGGTGGTCCAATTGCCTCGGAAGAGGGCGCCCTGCAGATTATTGTAGGAGTTTGTGGTTGCATATTATCGCAAGGCACATCAAGAGACTCTGTGGATGATGCGTTGACGATGGGTGGGGGTACTGTTTGCAAAGAGCTGTCGGCGGGTGTAGACTCGAAGTTGATGGTTTCGACCGGGCAGGGTGATTCTGTTGAAAGTAGCGGGATCTGCTGGGTGGGTATTTCTATGCAGGGAGTTTCCGTTACAGGTTCTGGAATTGGTTTAGGTATAACAGGTGGTGGGTTTTGTTGAGGTATAACAGGAGGTGGGATTGGTTGAGTTATAACAGGGGGTGGGATTGCCACAGGAGCCGGTGGTTTATACAGACGTTTCGCTGATGCTGCCTTTAGTTGTTGTGAAAGAGCGCATTCTCTCGCCGATGCTGCTTGCGCCTCTTTTGAAAGTGCACCTACTTTCGCTGAGGCAGCCCGTGCCTCTTTTGAAAGTACCCCTACTTTCGCCGACTCCGCCTTCAGCTGTTGTGAAAGTTCGCATACTTTCGCCGACGCTGCCTGTCCCTGTTCTGAAAGTACGCATACTTTGTCCGATAGGGTTTGAATTTTCTCTTCCGCTTCGGTTTCGATTTCACACAGAGATGACTTAAGGACGTCTGAAGTGTCCAAGTTTTGGTCGAGAACTGACCCTATGTCACCGGTCCTTACAAGAATTGCTGTCACTGGGTCTGACTGTTTAACAATGTGAAGGCAATCGGTATTCGTTGTTCCGAATTGTTCGTGAACGTGAAGCCACTTCTGGAATGTTTCATACCTGAAGACAAAAAGATGGACACAAATTAAAAAGGACAACTTACTTAGAACTCTTGGATTGGCTGATGCTTGTACAAATTGATGGGAACGATTGTACCGACGAGTAGACTTGATTCAAGTCCCATTCTCGTGTGAAACAACCCGAAGCGCGCTCACCGTCAAAATGTGGCATGCGGAACAGGTTTTGGAATGCAGAGCAACACAAAACAGTAGTGTCCTGGGGATGGCACGGGATTGGGACTTGAGTCAAGTCTAACTGACGAGCGGCACAATTTACTCAATCACAACATTTACATGTTCACCCACAAACAACCTTAAGGCTATATGTTTGTGGGGGAAATGCAGTTAGTGTTGTAATACATATTCTTTTCTGAAAAACGTTCTTGTGGGGTCCAGGTTGAACAAAATACTTCCCTTGTGGGGTTCATTTTCTAAGTGTAAAATTCTCCACAAAGGAACCCCGTATTGCTCACAGCTCTGTGTTGAATACACTCTGTGGACATTGCTTTGTTCTCTCCACATCACATAACAAAAAATGTAAAATTAATTCCCTTTTTGGCATCCCTGTTGAGACATCTATTGTTCTTTCCATTGTCCCTGTACTGTAGATCTTCCCATTGACTTTCTACACAAAATTCCTTGTGGAGCACACAGGTCTTTAGAATTTCCTAACGGAGTCCTTTAATTTTCCCTTTTTAGTTTTGTCCTTAAGGTACTGAAATGAAACCACGGGTCAACGCACAGTGTGTACGTCCACACGGTGTTGTTTCAAGTCACCGCAACAATGTAATTGTCTTTTTTCTCTCGGATCCATTCTTTTTGTAACGTTAAAACACAACATGGCGGTCCTAATGTATCATTGTAGATTGTACAACTTTTGTTTTAAACTTAACCAACTTTTACCGTAATGAAATAAGGTCGTTCCTCAGGTTTCTGATGTCCTCTTTAGTGACCTCTATGGTAGTGCTAGATTCGTCACCAGTCTTCTCGGAAACGTAGCGGTCCCGGAGACGGTCGATGACTCGCTAAAGAAATGAAGATGAACACAAGACAAGTTTCTCGAGTAGCTAGGGGCAATTTGTCTTAATTCAATATTGTTTTAATATATTATAAACGAAGACAATGGTTGTAACATAATAAACATGTGAAATCTTCGTTTCATGAGGTGATCGTGTTTTGTAGATATCGCCGAAACTCAGGAACGATGTCCACGAGGAAGCGAGGAAGAAACATCCCCTAAATGAATACACAATCTGAGAAGCATTACCACGGTAACGCGTTACATATTTAATTTGTTTGGCAATAAAAAGTGATGACCGTAGTTCTTCCAGTTAAAATGTTTCTCCAAATGCATTAAGCTGCTGTTACTTGCCATTAATAGGAGACTTTCCAACGCTAGGTGGCAGCAGACATACCGGGTAAATTTCCATTGTTTACGTAGTTCTGAACATGCACATAATTCTGAGAACAATGGATTTACCCGGTAAGTCTGCTGCCCTCTATCGTCCCAGAAAGTCTCCCATTTCCAGTGTCATTGCCAAACGTTGTAATATCATTTTATAATTACTCTATAAAATCGGAATAAGAGCCAGTAAAATAATCGATGGCCATCTTGTTTTACAAATTAGGTTGCAAACAGAAAGGATTTCAGTCAAACGAGTGATAGGTTCCTTACATTGTAGCTCTTTTGTTTATCCAGCTGCCTGTAAACTTGATTTCTTCCATCAATCTAAAACAAACGAAACATCATTTAGTTTTCATGGGGTCTTAGTTTCTAAGCCCTAAGCCGGTCTGTCTGATCTGATATGTTTTGCTCTCATATTATCTTATGTAAAGGTAACAAGGGTAACACAAAGTATTATTATTTAACCCCTGCGCGAATTTAACATTGAATCGTGGAGGTACCCGCGGCTACTGAACAATCATAAAGGTCTAATTAATAGATGGAAGTTTATGATTATAAATGCCTCTAGCTACCTGAAGTTTCGGTGGTCTAGTTGGTTAGTTTTTTTATCGTGTAGCCTAACGTGGTTTAATGTATTTTGTATTTTGGGTCATTACAAAAACATGTTTTTTGTCTCGCAAACCAAAGTGGGTTTCACTGTATAATATAATGTGTAAATATAATGTGTGATAACAAAACAGACTTTTGACTATTGACTAATGCTAGACATCTGCTCTAGATTGTCAAGGGTCGTTGGTTCGACCCCCCTCCCGAGTAATTATGGCAACTGTCCTGAATTCCACAAAAGCCCCCTTCAAACAAAACCTACCAGTATTGGCAATCCTCTGATCCTCAACCACTTTTCATCAAATGTTGGTTTTAAATCTTCGACTTCGATCGTGGTCCATTTCGGGTGATAAGCGAACATGCGGAACACACGGCGTAATATTCTTGGTGTGGGTAGGAGGTTGAAGGGAGGTGGCACCCGTACGTCGTTATCAATGTAACGCATCCACATAGCTGTCCGTGAAAATTTCCACTGGATGTCACTGTTCTCCTTTTAAGGAGGAAATCATGGATAATTTGGTTTTGTGGCAACAACTTTTTCCTTTTTTCCCTTCATTTTTTAAATGGATTTTCGAAAGAAACACACAATTCCACGCAACAACAGTGGTAAATTTAAGAAAGATTTGAAAGCTGGAAATATTGCATATAGCGCATTGCAGGTGGTGAAAGAACATGCAAATTATGGTATCTTTTTGTCTGGCAGAAATGTTTTAAGCAACATTTTCCGATGGAAGGGAAAGTGCAAACTGACAAACTACATAACCTTGTATCCTCGACCAATCATAACACAGCTTTAGAATACAAATTAGAGCATTGTACCCGATGAAACAATTAAGGTCTGTAAGACCATGTGCATGGTTGATCCTTACGGACAACGACGGATGATCAGTCTACTTCTTACCTCAATTTCATTGTACAAGTTACTCCACACGGCGATGAGGGCATTTAGAAGGACGACGACAATCAATACGTAGAAAGTTGCGTACAACACGGAACCAGCCGTTTCTTTAACGACATAATCACCAGGGAGCTGGAGATCCTCTACTGGCATTAACCCAAACAAGGACCAGTAGAGGCTGAGCACAGACTGGAAAACACTGCAAACATAATTTAACATTAGAGCAAATTAGTGATCACAACTTGTCACCGTGTATGTTGTAAATAGTTAGATTGCATGCCTGTTAGTCACAAGGTTGTGGATTCGAATCCTACCAAGTAGATCGTGTTTAATAAGAAACCAACATATTTAGCTCACAATACCGCTGGTTTCACAGGACTAACGATTTGGTACTGACTGAAAATTTCATGATTTGTGCCATTCATTACCATAGGCGTTTAACTGATGTTTGTTTCAGACAGATTGGTTGTTTCACAACCACAACTTTGGTGTAAAAACAATGCACAAGTGCACGCACTGCGCACAACTCTCAGCCAATGAAAAGCCTTTCACGTGTGCACGTTTCATAAAAGATGGCGGCCAATGACTGTTTCTTACCTCGTGAAGGTACCGACTCTGTGAATTTGCAGCTGTGCCTGCTGTATTTCAGTAATTTTCTGATTGGAGTAAGTTAGCGTCAATCCCATTGCAAACGAACCGAGAATCAATCCCAACACAATGAAGAAATGTGACGATCCTTTGATCATTCTGCCAAGAGAAATCTGGAGCGGACCAAATACGTTGCTGATCACCACATAGGAGAGCATGCGCAGTACGGAGAATGCGATTGCTAGGGACAGGAAAGCACGACCCATGATCTGAGGATGGTTCCAAGTTAGGTTCAGATAGTCATTGGTTTCGTCTCCTACAGGCACCGTACCCCGAGGTATCGTTGGTTTACGCCGGACTTTGGCGACACGTTTCGCTGAGTAGTTCATAACTCTCCAGACAACCTCTTCTTTAATCTGCACCTTTGTGGTCTGATTAATGCTTGGGTTCGTCGTCTCCAACTCACTAACAACATAGTCTCCAATTTCAGAGAATTTTCCATCTGTGAAATTTGTTTTTAATAACGTACGCGAACTGTTGTTGGTATCTGTGGACCTTTTTGCTATGTTGTGATCATTTAATGGCACGTCCGTCGTAGTTGTTAACGTTGTTGATGACGTCATCGACAGTGGCGCCTCCTGTAAATTAAGGAATCGAATGCAAATAAGAATGTGCTTAGTTTTCTCAAATACCCCAAACAAGATAATGTATTTACTTTGGTTTACACTAACACCAATGTGTGTGAGCACTGTATACTCATATCCCAAGTTATTTAAAACAAATCACATGGCTTGCATATTACTTGGGTGGGATTCGAACACACGACATTGTTGTATGGGTAAACAAAACCATAGTATTCTTAGTCCCTGGTGCAAATTTAACATAAATTTAAGTTTACATGACTAAAGACTGGTCACATAGAACTTATCGCAAATACCAATGCGCAAGCGCAGACTGTTGAATGAGGTGCATTGTAGGATAGATATGGATCAAATTTGGATACCAGCTAGACCACAATGCACCTAATTCCAAGCTTTACGCGCGCGCCCCGGTATTTGCGAAAAGGTCACATGTTTTTATCCACAAATACAGCACTTACAGGCACAATGGTATTAGTGATAAATGCTTAGTATCTGCGTTATGATTGGTCGGCTCCGAAGTGACGCAGTTTTATTGTCAGCTTTTAAACGCCAAGATCTCACGTGCACTTTCGATTGTCTGCTGCTGCGTGATTGTCAAGTGTAATTTGTATAATAGATGTTAAATTTGGACCGGGAATAAAACATCTAAATACTTTTTTACCCATACACCGATGTGTGTTAGCACTGCATACTCAGTACTTCCCCAAATCCTGTGAAAAAGAAATATCACAGGCATATTACGCGGGTGGATTCCAACCCACGACCGTTGCAATTCTTGAGCAGTGTATTACAAACTAGACTACCGAGATTGCCCGGTAGCTAGAGGCAGTTCGATCCCTATGTTTTTGCAGCGGGTACCGCAACGATATAATAGATGTTAAATTTGCATCGGGGATAAAGAATGTTAATTTTAGTTTTTACCCATTACAAGTGTAATGTGTTTTCACGTCGTGCTAATGGATGTGAGGTCAAAATGTACATTTGGAAGGATCTTCCCACGTGCTTCAAGGCTGGTTTCTGGCGTTATTCACGAGCCTCGAAGTGTGAAGTCAACCATTCTGGTTCTGTAAGGGCAAGGACTATCCTAAACGTCTGACGTCACACTTTGAAGGCTCGTGAAAAACGCCAGACCAGCCTGACCAGATGTTACCAGAATGTAACTCTGACCTTGCGTGCATTTCAGTCAGTGTTCTCATTCGATTAACTGTACAGTACATACACTTCAACCAAAAGAACATGACATGTGGTACATTACATTATAAACACGGATGGTTTATACAGACGATCATTGCAGCTGACACTACATCACATCGGATAAGCACGAATATTTATTTCACAGTTCACTCCAAAAACTGGGATGTTAAGTTGACTATTCCTTGTGTGTATTATTGTGGCGACACCAACATTTTGTTATTATCCCCACTCCCATACCGTTGGTGAAATTAACACCGTGTCGGTGTCACGTATAGAAACAAAGAGAATCAATTTAACATATCGGTTTTTGCAGTGTACGCTTATCCAATGAAATCATTACATCAAATGAAATCATTGGACATGTAAAGTACAGTGCATGTCTTTATCCTTGCAGATAAAGACAGGGAACCAGTCTATCTGATAAGGTCAGAACCACGTGAGATTTTTTTAAACGCTTGGTGGAAACAGACAGATAGGATCAGAATTAAAGGAACACGTTGCATTGGATCGGTCGAGTTGGTCTTTGAAAAGCGTTTGAAACCGTTTGTTTTAAAATGCATATGATTAGAAAGATGTTTTAAAGGTAAAATATAATGATCCACCCAAACATGCCTCGAAATTGCACGGTTTTCCTTTTACCTCGTCGACTAACACGATCGGCCATTTATGGGAGTCAAATTATTAATTTTTTTTTTTCTATTTTTTTTTTTTTTTTCCTTTTTTTGGGGGGGGGGGGGTTTACCCATATACACCGATGTGTGTAGCACTGTATACTCAGTACTTTCCCCGAGTCCTGTGAAAAAAAAATCACAGTGCTACACACATCGGTGTATATGGGTAAAAACCAAAAAATTAATATTCTTTATCCCGATGCAAATTTAACATCTATTTAAATCGTTTGCAGTACCCGCTGCTAAACATAGGATTCGAACTGCCTCTAGCTACCGGGCAATCTAGGTGGTCTAGTTGGTTTGACATTGCTCTAGAATTGCAAGGGTCGTGGGTTCGAATCCCACCCGAGTAAAATGCCTGTGATTTTTTTTCACAGGACTCGGGGAGAGTACTGAGTATACAGTGCTACACACATCGGTGCATATGGGTAAAAAAAAAAAAAAAAAATTAATATTCTTTATTCCGATGCAAATTTAACATCTATTTAAAGGGAGTCAAATTGTTGACTCTCCCATGGCCGACCATGTTAGTTACCGACGTAAAAGGAAAACCGTGCAATTTGAAGTGATACTTGTGTGGATCATTATATTCTACTCTTAAAATATCTTTCTAACCATATGCATTTCATAACAAACTGGTTTCAAACGTTTTTTTATAGACCTGCTCGTCTGATCCAAGGCAACTTGTTCATTTATTTATTGCTTTGCATAGAATAAATGAATAAACTATAAATAAATAGTAAACTTGCGGGTACAACCATTTGTAAATCTCTTTTGAGTGAGTGTTGGCTCTGAAAAGAGGCGGTTTGGTCTCGACGTTTCTAATAGATTTACACATGGTTGTACCCGCAAATCTACTATTTATGTATAGTTTCTTCTAAGAGCATATCTTACAAAGGTGGCGCAAATCTCGAACACTATCCCTATGACGAACAATAAAATAATGCCGATGTTCCGGAGGCGTCTCCAATTGGTGACGACCTTCCTGACCCCTTCGGCTGCAAAACATTCAATTTCTTGCCAAATCATTCCTATAAATATAAATTCAAAATAATCATTGAAGACATGTTAACGTTAAAAATTGACAAAAGTGAAGGAAAAAGAAATTGAAGATTAATGGAAGTTTACTCGCAAATGATCCAAATAGAAAAGAGCACAAACAAGTTTTTTTAATTATTTTTATTATTATTTTTGTACTTGTATACACCCGTTGCATTGGTCGCCGTCTTCGATGGAACGAGAAATGGAAACTTGTACGCATGTTCGTGCGGTGCTTGACTCTTAGCGAATGATAGCTCTTCATTGACCTCACTAAGGTTGAGCTAGTTACATCATTATGCACGGGGTCTACTGCAAGGCCCGGTCCTACTGCAGTGATAACGAAAACGATAACGATCACGACGCAAGGAGAACGCATTATATTTTTTTATTCGAGATCGAATTGCTCCACGCAGAATACGCACACGTTCATTCAATCAATGGAATGCGTTCTCTTTGCGTCGTTATAGTTATCGTTCTCGTTATCACTGCAGTGGGACCGGGCCTTAAGACATAAGACACTTGATTACTTGATTGTAACGTCAGGAAGAAGTACATATTGGACATTATTACTAGATATTCCTCAAAGCAGTACTTTTATTAAACACACTGAAACCATTATTTATAATTACCAATTATCCACAGAAGAACGACAAAGTTTTGTCGTCGAGTAAAACTAATAGTGTGTGCTAATTGCCTGTCGCTCATGGCCTCCCAGGTCAATAGGGTCACAAAGGTCAGGTCAGAGGCTAAATGCATGATGAATACAACAAGGCTGAAAGAGAAACAGATACGTTTGTAGGAACCGTGATTATACATTCAAGTTGTGAATTTGAGAACAAAATAATCCGCACATAATGTTAAGACTTTAAAGGCAGTGGACACTATTGGTAATTAATCAAAATAATTATTAGCATAAAACTTTTCTTTGTAACAAGTAATGGGGAGAGGTTGATAGTATAAAACATTATGAGAAAGAGCTCCCTCTGAAGTGCCATAGTTTTCGAGAAAGAAGTAATGTTCCACGAATTTGATTTTAAGACCTCAAGTTTAAAACTTGAGGTCTCGAAATCAACCATCTGAACGCACACAACTTCGTGTGACATGGGTGCTTTTTCTTTCATTATTATCTTGCAAGTTCGGTGACCGATTGAGCTCAAGTTTTCACAGGTTTGTTATTTTATGTATATGTTGAGATACACTAACTGTGAAGGCTAGTCTTTGACAATTACCAATAGTGTCCAGTGTCTTTAAATACTATGTGAACGTATATGTCCACACAGTGTTTGTGCGTGCAATAAACAAAGGATTGCTCACAGTGTGTGCAATACAGAGCTGCGCGTTTTACAAAACATGTTTGTGTTCACTTTAGGGACAATAATTATGGAGTCCATCAGGACAAACAAACAAAAAAAGAAAAGCACAAAATGTTGGCAAAGTCTATGTGAAACTGATAACAAAGTCTAAGTGGAACCGGTAACTGCATGTAGGGACAAGGGAAATAACTAAATAATGCTCTTCATGGATGCATTTATGAGAATGGGTTTAAACACGAGTGCTTCAAATAATAACTGTTCATTAACCTTCAGCAATGTTGAACATTTCTTGTGCGCCATGTTTGTCGTCGATGACACTCCAGACGCAAAATTGTAAAAACTTTGTAAACATGTTCAGAATAGCAGGGCAAAATGTTGTAATTCTTACGGAATTCTGACGAAGGTTTTGAATTTGTCTCTGGTGGAGTAAACATGTAGAACTGCAAGTACCGGGTACACAAATAAAAGCATGCCGAGGAACATAGTACGGTAGAGGGCGCCCTTGTCTCGCAAATAGAGTAAACGTTTGTAGAACTTGGTGATGATGAGTTGCTGACAGTTCGGGTGGGCGACAAACTGTAAAGATAAACAAATAATGTCACGACGAACTATGACCTCGTCAAACATTAAATTTACATAATATTTTTAAAGTTATTGTACAAAATTGATTTTAACATAAAGAACATTTTAGTTTTTCACTTTTTGTTTTAGTGTTGTGCTTCAATCGGGCCTCGAACTGTAATTTGTATAAATATATACAATTTAATGTTTAATAACTGCCTTCGTTTAGAAAAAAAAAACACCTTTGGGGTTTTAAGTAATGGTGGCTTCTGTATAATACATTTTATCTATTCTTTCACTAGCCGCGTTTTGTCTCACTAGAATGTAAAATTGTTGTGTATGGTATCAATTAAAAGAAAAATAAGGCATTCGGGGAAAAACAGAATGGCGCGGCGAGATCGTACACCACTGGGAACGAGGTTGCACCTGCGCGTGAGCGCCTCGTGTGAACAACATGCTGTCGAATGGTCCCAGTGGTATCTTTCCTTTCACCTTCAATCACGCCAGGATGATGCGTAGATTTGGGTTTTCAATACTTACTTGACTTCAGTGGGTTTCCCTGGATAAGTTCACTTGGGTTTTCCTCCCACATCTAAAACTGAAACTTCCTTCATTGTCTTCTCACTTTTTGGTTATTTGCTACAGTTAATTTATTAAGTTCGCTTTCTGTGAGTCCTTGGCTTTCCCAAAAAAAATAAATAAAGTGAATTGACAGCCAATCGTGGCTGTACGCATGCATTTGAATAAGTATATTCACAAGTTTTACCTCGAACAGTTTAAGATTGAGGGCGCGAGATATCTTTGGTAACGGTGACTTTGTGACATCGTCTCCATCATTGTTCCGATCTTTCTCATCGTGGTGGGAAAGCACAGTCATAATCTTTTATAAGATGTGGAGAGAACAAAACATTAATATCATACTTATTTTGTCAGGAACAATAAATTTGCCACGCGATTAACATGCTTAAACAAACTTCCTAAACACTACTGACTTGTTATCAACAAAGCTATTAAGTAAAGTGAAACCATTGCCAACTACATAGGATATGTTTACTCTGGACACTATTGGTAATTGTCAAAGACTAGCCTTCACAGTTGGTGTATCTCAACACATGCATAAAATAACAAACCTGGGAAAATTTGAGCTCAAATTGGTCAACGAAGTTACGAGATAATAATGAAAGAAAAAACACTCTTGTCACACGAACTTGTGTGCCTTCAGATGCTTGATTTCGAGACCTAAAATTCAAAATCTGAGGTCTCGAAATCAAATTCGTGGAAAATTATTTCTTTCTCGAAAACTACGCCACTTCAGAGAAAGCCGTTTCTCACAATGTTTTATACTATCAACCCCATTACTTGTCACCAAGTAAGGTTTTATGTCAATAAATATTTTGAGTAATTACCAATAGTGTCCACTGCCTTTAACACCACCATGCCCCAGACTATGGGGCTGTCAACCCAAGTCAACTGTCACAGGGGCACGTTACCACCTACTCGTGTGGCTGAAACAGGGTTACTCATTCACAGTCCATATGGATGTTGGTATTGCTATCATCCACTAGGAGCCTGCCAAAACGTTTACAAAGCAATACATGCTTAAGTGCCTTGCTCAAGGGCACAATGGCATCTGCTCTAAAAAAGAAAAAGCAGAGGTTTAGATTAGACAACTCCCGAGTAAATTGCCTTTGGGTTGCTTTCTTGCCAAAATACACGTGAAGTTCTCATCAAACATAGGTTTGAAATCAACCACAAATTGTATGATTTAGCCTTGATGTACATTTTAAAGGTACGGCAATAATTTGATAACGAAAGCGAACAGAAGTTAGTTATGGGGTAATGGACATCTGAGTGTCTCTGTCTAGACATAACGATGGCATTGGCAATTTCAAGAATACCTCTTCTGAGCTCCTAGCATGCGAGATGAACTCCGTTGCAAACAGTTTCACATTCGTCTCCATTTCCCTGTAAGACATTCGATACTCAATCTCGTTTTCACTGAGTCGCCTGATCTCATTACACAGTGTGAAAGCCCGATCAACAGGATCACGACTCTCCATGGCCACGTACGAGTTGCTTGCTAGACCCTTGAATAGGGCTAACGTGCCGACCGAGCGCTGGAAATTGTCCGAAGAAGTTGTTCGAGATGTTGGAATACGGGCACCGGCGTCTAAAAGGACCTGAGTAATAATTATTATCAAAAATAAATCGTTGGAAAAATGATTTTTAGTTTCATGGGAATTAGGTTGGCTCAGTGGTTTCTTTCCCTGCCTTTCACCTCTGTGGACCCTGGTTCGAATCCCACTTCAGACTACGTGGATTAGATTTTTAGTCTCTATTTGATTGCATGGGGTTTACACATTGGGGTTTTCCCTCCTATATATTATAATATAAAAACAGGAATTTGTTCTCGTTTTCTATTCGTCATGTTATAGGTGTTAATTGTATGTATTTTTGTAGTAATTCCGTATGCTTGTTTTTACAACACATTAACTTTACGTAAAACAGACGTTGTGTTGATACTGTATTCTTAAGAAAAGAAAAAAAAAGAAAAAAAAAAAAAGTGCCGTTGGATGTGAACAATTTTGCCGTTGGATGTGAAAAAAAAGTAAACAAAAATAACAAATACAAAATGAAGTATACAAATATAAATAATAATTAACCATTGCCTAACAGACACATTGCATAGACGTGACTAGTATGTCAGTATGTAAACAAGCAAGACACTTAACCATTGCTTTGTCGTTCGGATAGGACGTAAAGCCGTTGGTCCCATGTGTTGTGTAACGCCTGTAAAATAACCCACTGCACTTATCGAAATTATTATTATTATTATTAACAAGTATCGAACCGTGCTGACATAAGAATAATTGAACCCCTCAAGGTCATTAGAAGAAAAAAACATGTGTTTGTTGTTATATATTTATATGTAATTTTAAAAATAAGACCCACAACAAAAACTGTAATTTTAACACTTTGTAAGTTTGAATCTTGCAATAATTATACAATCCAATATCATCATTTTCTTAAATGATTTGGGTCCCAGTTTGTTAGACCCAAAGCAGCGTCATTCCAGGTCAGTAACTAATTTCATTTTACTTATTATTAATTTATTATTTATAGTTTAAAAAGTCAATTAAAACCTAACGTGGTGCACTCACTCACTTATTGAGTGTCGGTTTTAATTATGTAGGCTTACGTCGCCAATTTAATTTTTTTTTTAATTAAGAAAAATCGAAGTTCCACAACTACACATATGCTTATAGTAGCACGTTAATTGTCTCGTTACCTTTGTTTTTTCCTTTCACTAAATAAAAAATCCATCAATGAACAGGGGCCGATTTCATAGAGCTGCTTAAGCAAAAAATGTTGCTTAAGCAAAAAATTCATTGCTTATTAAAATCAGATTACCGGCCAAGATACCACTCAATTGTTATGCTAAGTAAACAACAGCTAAATACTAGTCATAAGCAATGTATATGGCATGAAATTTTGGCCAGTAACATGTGTAAAATAAGCGAGCAATTTTCGTGCTTAAGCAAATTTGTTGCTTAATCAGCTCTATGAAATTGGGCCCTGCTCTCATGGGTTTGTCAGGAACTAAGCAAAAATGTTCAGAATACTTATTGTACTGGGTGCATGATGTTTGTACATGCATGTATATGTCTTTCCTGAAGACGAGCAGAGTATACTGTTCGAAACGTCGAGACCAAACCGGCTCCTTTCAGAGCCAACACTCACCCTAAGAGATTTACACATGGTTGTTCCTGCAAGTTAACCATTTATTTATAGTTTACTTCTTATTATGTTTGGTTAATTGGCAATGAATCTCCGTAGGTAATGGTTGCAAAGAGAAATGTAGGCCTACATTTGAATCACCCAAACCATTCCTTACCTGATTATGAACAAAGAGTTTGCTCACCTTTACTATATTAAAATTATTCTTCTGTGCAGCCAGAATGATAGGTGTAACCTCATGGTTAAAATCGTCGTTGGAACAGCGACAGTCAATGATACGACGTTGTTCAGCTTCATCCTGTAATGTGATAGAGTTAGAGGATATAGCGCTTTAATTCAAAATCAGGGCTAGAAGTTCCTTAGCACTGAGTCTTATAAGACAAACACAATCAAGCGTTTTCAGTATTTGATCTTTTAGAGACCGTAGCGGCTGTAACTGAGTTTTACCCTCTACCCCCCCCAAAAAAAAAAAATAGATACCCCACAAAAAACAACAAGAAAAAAAAAACAAAAAAAACAAACAAACAATGACAATCAAATAAATCAATCAATAAAGTAAACAAAACAAATACACAAACGAAAAATAATAAATAAATGACAGTAAAGAAATACAAATTAAATTATTAATTTGTACCATCGTTTCGTGCAGCGTGCAAAAATAAGGAAGACACTTGACGCGTATTCTGCCAATCAATAAACATATCTTTAGTGTATCAAAAGCCTCCTCAAGGCATCTCTGTTCCCCAACCCATCCTAGTTCATTTGTTTTTCTTTTTGCCTTAGTCTCATGTAAAGTGCCCTATTATCCGTAGAGCACTGTTTAATGCTTCGTATTAAAGACAGTGGACACTATTGGTGATTGTCAAAGCATGTCTTCTTACTTGGTGTATCTCAACATATGCATAAAATAATAAACCTGTGAAAATTTGAGCTCAATCGGTCATCGAAGTTGCGAGATAATAATGAAAAAAAATAACCCTTGTCACACGAAGTTGTGTGCGTTTAGATGGTTGATTTTGAGACCTCAAGTTCTGAATCTGAGGTCTCGAAATCAAATTCGTGGAAAATTACTTCTTTCTCGAAAACTATGGCACTTCACAGGGAGCCGTTTCTCACAATGTTTTATCCCATGAACCTCTCCCCATTACTCGTCACCAATAATTATTTTGAGTAATTACCAATAGTGTCCACTGCCTTTAAATTTATTTTCAAATACACTGTTTTGGTAATTACTCAAAACAAATGATATTAACAAAAAACTGACTTGGTAACTAGCATTGGAGAGCTGTTGATAGTATAAAACATTGTGAGAAAACGGTTCCCTCTGAAGTAGATAGAGGTAATTTCTCACTAAAAATAATAAAACCCTTCTAGTTAGAAGTCATGTATTCCTATCTGAAAGGACACAGATTCGTCCAACAAGGGTGTTTTTTCGTTCATTATTTTATCTCGACTCCGACCAAGTTTTCACAGGCTTGTTATTCTATTTTGATGAGATACTGGTCTTTCACAATTACCAATAATGTACCTTCCCTTTAAAAGACAACAAATAGAAACACAAATTAGCTACTAATATCAGCATGCATGGTACCTTTAAGTGTAGCGCAAACTCACAGAGTAGTTTGACTGCCTCTAAGAAGTTATGCTCTACTGCTCGCAAAAGGTCGTCCGTTACCTTGACACCGTGTTCGAGAAGGGGGTACAATACCACTGAAAACATAAACATTTTAAGCACAATTTTAAGAATATTGCAGAATTAAACAATTTAAACAAAACTTGTCTAAGATCACAATTACATAAAACTTACACGGTCTAATGATGATTATAGTAGAAAACACCGCTCGAAATATTTGTATGTGAAATGTCATATTTGATGATAAATGTATAAATACAAATAATTGACTCATTGGAGTTTATCGCTCAGTGAGCATTTAAGTGATGTCATGTACAAAATGTGTGATTGGTTTGTCCCTATTTTCTTGTGATCTAGATGGCCGATCGATCTCAAACTTCTACGTTTTTCAGTATGCATTTTTGTTTATGTTGGATTGTGGTCTTCCCCTGAAGACGAGCAGAGTATCGATTATAGAAACGTCGAGACCAAGCCGGCTATTTTTTAGAGCCAACACGCCCTCAAAATAGATACTATACATGGTTGTAACCGCAAACTTACTATCAAGTATTAATAGTTTTTTCGTAAGGTGAATTACATAATCTTGCACTGCCAGAAACTGTTGTCAACAGTAATGCTCCTGTCATGTTAGCTTGATACTAGTAAATTAACTAGAATCTCTCTTTTAACGAATTTGTATTTTTAATGCCCATTAGTGCTTTTATAGCTTTAACTGCTTGTATAGTTCTATATTTTTATACTGTATGCCATGTTTTAATAATGTCCATCTGTAATGTCCCTTTTTGTCTTTTCGTAAATTGTGGCATCAGGAGATTAACTCGATAGTAATTTAGTTTACTTTTTTAAAATCCTTCAGTGGTGCTGCTTTTTTGTTATTGTATTGTATGTTCTTGTTTTTGTTTTCTTCTGTTCTTATTGTCTGTGCTTGAATTTTTGCCTGTGAAATTAATAAATGAAATGAAATGAAATGAAATGGTTTGTGTATATGACGTGACACTTGTGTCCTTAAGCAAGACACTTCACCATTGCTTCGTCCTTCGGATGGGACGTTAAGCCGTTGGTCCCATGTGTTATATAACGCATGTAAAAAAAAAAAACAGTGCACTTATCGAAAAGAGAAGGGGTTCGCCCCGGTGTTCCTGGTCCGATCGGCAGCAAATTGCGCCACAGCACCTTGTACAACATTACATGGTGCTATCAGAATTAGGTCTCATAATTCAAAACGTAGTCCCACATCTTGCAGGAAATACTGTATGTTACAGCGCCAGGAGCGTCACTGAGTGACGGACATGTGCACTATATAAGAAGCCACAATTATTTTTATTATTATTATTATTATTATTATTATTATTATGACTGTATACCTAGTACTTTCCAAAGTTCTGTGAACAAAAACAAAGTCACAGGCATACTATACGCGGGTCGGATCCAAACCCACGATCCCTCCTAGACCCTTTGCAATTTTAGAGCAGATGTTTACCCAACATTTTTATAGTCCGAGCTCATGTAAACCAAATTCAATACTAATTTCGAGTATTATTAAAAAATAAAAACAATAACTTTGAAAATGTTACTAATTAACGAATGCTCAACTCAAATGAAACGGCTATGACATTAATGGTATCGGAATAGCTGATAATCCACATGCCTTACGTGGAAACCATGGAATCTATACAGGCAAAACAAAAACAAATGGCTAAAGTTTGTAACAATATCACCCAACTAATCAAAAATAGGCAGAATTTGTTGGAAACAAATAAGTTGATAACTATCGTTTTTTTTGTGTGTAAAAGATGGCAGACAATTTAGAACTTCGTCCCAACATCTGTTGACACTCATTTAAATAAATAAAAAAAAAAAACACACACACAACAACATTAGGGCCTTTGTTGGTAAAAAAACAACAAAAACATGATGTTGACACAATTGAATGTTTTGCTATCGACCGTCTATACCCACCAGCTGGGTTTGCTAATCAATGGAAAGGTCTATAGCATGAATTCGAGTTGAACTCACCAAGATGTCCGTTCTGTATAGCGTGGTTTAACGCAGACAGTCCGCTAGCATCAGTGTAATTGACATCGAGGCCTAACGCTTTGCTGTTCTGGAGAAGCCATTCTATATCCTTAACTTCACCTGCCTGGGCTGCTTGCAGATATATTCCTCTGGCCTCTGCTTGCGTTTTACATTTGTCCATGATCTGTTATGAGTGTAAACAAAAATATACTTTGTGTGTTAAATCTGCAAATTTAATACAAAATCTATAAGAACAAGCTCTACCTGGCAAGTAGATAAACACACGGTGTTACCGAAAACCAAATATCGAACATATCAATCTATAAAGATTAATAGTTTGATGACATTGGACATTCGCATCGTTTTTGTAAAATGAATGTCTATCCTTGTACATCGGTATTTTATAATTATTGAACATCCACATTGGTTTTACAGTGAATGTCCACCATTTTGTATATCGATATTGGACATCGGACATTCAGGTTTGTTTGTACAGTGACTTATACATTGATGCTGAATATTGGATATTCACATAGGGTATACAGTGAATGTCCATCTTTTCGCAAAAATCCTGCAGCTATTGCTCCCTTGGTCATTAATGGTTCTGAAGTGGAAATAGTGAAATGTTTTAAATTTCTAGGTGTACATTTATCATCTGATTAGAAATGGGGATGTAATGCAGATTCAATTGTTAAGAAAGGTCAGCAAAGATTATTTTTCTTGAGACGGCTGAGAAGCTTCCATGTCAGTCAGCCACTTCTGTTGAAGTTCTACCGAGCGGTGATTGAGAGTGTCTTGACACAATCAATGATCGTTTGGTGGGGCAATGCAACAGCCGATGACCGGAAGCGTATCAGCCGGATCGTTCGCACCGCTAGTAAAATCATAGGTTGCCAACTTCCATCACTTGATGAACTGTATCTCTCTCGAGTTAAAAAACGAGCCCTCTCTATAGTAGATGACCAGTTTCACCCAGCACATTCCTTCTTTCAGCCCATGCGGTCTAAGAATAGTTTTCGTTCAATTAAATCTGGATCCAACCGTACTTTGCAGAGTTTTTATCCCACAGCTGTTCGTGTTCTAAATGACAGGTTTTAATCATGAATGTCCATTTCTGATTTTAATTCTTCGTACTATTTTTATCTTTCGTATTTCGCCTGTATATTGTAATACTTTTCAGAGTTGTTTATATTATATTTCCATGTATTTTTGTAAATGGTTAGTTTTTAGTGTAATTTGTATACAACATAATATTTTTAGACACGCAAAACCAAAACGAATTTCACTGTACTAATATTTGTTTTTTTACAAGTGACAATGAAACATTGTTCTATTCTAAAAGAAATTGTATATCGATACTGGATGTCGGACATTCACGTTGGTATGTACGGTGACTAGTACATTGATGTTGAATATTGGACATTCGCATAGGGTGTACAGTGAACGTCCACCTTGTAAATCGATGTTAAATTCGTGTAGGTTTCAAATGCGAAAGTGTACCCTAGACCCCTATTTGAGTATCTATTATTTTTGACAGCCAAAATAGAAAATTCAAGGATTTGGCTCTTTTTGTTACACCAAGACATAACGTTCACAGGTGTGCATTACATTTTTCTCAGTTTAAGGATAATGATAGTAGAAAGCTTCCCTTTAAAATATTACTTGCTGAGATGCTGTAGTTTTTGAGAAATTAGTCCTAAAACAAGTCACAAAAATAATTTTAGTGAGACGAAAATTATTGTGTATGTAAAAACGTATTAACCAGTTTTTGGTATGTTATGGTAAAATACCTTAACCGTATAATACGTTTTTACATGCTAAAACTGAGACAAACATAATTTTTGTGCCATTGTTTTACTCAAATCTCAAAGTCTACAGCACCTAAACAAATTATATTTTAAGGGAAGCTTTCTATAGTTATAATCCTCAAACCTGTGGACGTGTAAAAAGCACACAGACCCTTTTGTGATGTCAAACATGACACTTATATAATTAATAATTAATGGCAAAGGAATTATCCGAACCAGGTGTTTAAACTAGTTGACGAGACGGTCTGTACATTAATAATTTGCCCATAAATTAACATGCAAAACACAGTTTTTGGTATGTTATGGTAAAATACCTTAACCGTATAATACGTTTTTACATGCTAAAACTGAGACAAACATAATGTTTGTGCCATTGTTTTACTCAAATCTCAAAGTCTACAGCACCTAAACAAATTATATTTTAAGGGAAGCTTTCTATAGTTATAATCCTCAAACCTGTGGACGTGTAAAAAGCACACAGACCCTTTTGTGATGTCAAACATGACACTTATATAATTCATAATTAATGGCAAAGGAATTATCCGAACCAGGTGTTTGAACTAGATGACGAGACGGTCTGTACATTAATAATTTGCCCATAAATTAACATGCAAAACACATTTATGTTTTATGAAGTCAAACTAAAAAGCTTTTTTCCCAACGCGATGAAACCAAAAGGTTAATTGTGATAATACTACAAAAAAAAACTACAACGTTTACAACGTAAGGGTCACAAAGGTTAATACGAAGGCATAATGATAATACTCTAAAAAGTAAAGAAAACAAACAATTGAACACTTAACGATAGCAAGATAATACAACAAATAATTAAAGTACAAATTCCCGTGAATAGGGGTAAGCAAACAAACAAATAATACTGGTACAACTTCCACGAAAAACACTCTGAAAGGTAATGAAAACACACAACTCATTCCCAAAGAACAATACTCTGAAAGGTTTTAACCTTTCAGAGTATCATTAAAATGAAACAAACAATTCTGGTATAATTTCCCACGAACAACAGTCCCCTTGAAGGTAACAAGAAAACACACGAATCTCGTACAAATTCCCAGGAGCAGTCCTGTAAAAGGTAAATTACAGTCACATATAGCTAAGTTCATTTTCACACGAGCAGTCCTTTAAAGGATTCGGGTACTTTTTCAAAATGTCCACAGATCTTCATTAAACGTACAGGGTTTGAGGATAATGATAGTGGAAAGCTTCTCTTCAAATATTACTAACTAAGGTTGTGTAGTTTTTAAGAAATTAGTAAAACAAGTCACAAATTAATGTTGGTCTCATGAGACCAAAATTATTTTAGCATGTAAATTCCCCCTTACAAGTTATGATATTATACCAAATCCATAGCATAACTGGTTAATACGTTTTTACATGCTAAAACTGAGACGGAAATTATTACTATTACTCATTTCTCAAAAACTACAGCACCTCAGTATGTAAAATTTCAAGGGAAGCTTTCTACTAACATAATCTTCAAACCGTGTAAGTTTAATGTAAATCTGTGGACATTGTGTTTTTTGTTAGGAAAAAGTACATCATTATACCCTTTAAAAGGACATTATAGTACTTTTCCTCACCAACAATACTCTTAAAGTAAGAAACAAAGCCAATAAATAGCACAACTTCCCTAAAAGTAAAAGCTTGTGTAGTAAGCACTTTAGTCTCATTTTCAGGTTGAATTCTAAGGGTATGAACACCTATTTTTGTCTGGACCCACTCTCTGGAATCACTCTCTGGAATCACATTACCATTTATATCGCACTATTTCCAGTGTTGATTCTTTTAAAGGAACACGTTGCCTTGGATCGGACGAGTTGGTCTATAAAAAGCGTTTGTAACCGTTTGTTATAAAATGCACATGATTGGAAAGATGTTTTAAAGGTAGAATACAATGATCCACACAAACTTGCCTCGAAATTGTGTGGTTTTCCTTTTACTGTGCGAACTAACACGGTCTGCATTTTCATGGGAGTCATAACAAAAAATGGCCGACCGTGCTTTTCGACGAGGTAAAAGGAAAACCGTGCAACATGTTTGTTTGGATCATTAGATTCTACTTTTACAACATCTTTCTAACCAAATCGATTTTATAAAAAACGGTTACAAACGTTTTTTATAGACCAACTCGACCGATCCGAGGCAACTAGTTCCTTTAAGATGAGTTTGAAACCTAGCTTATTATGGCTTATCTGTAATTGTTTCTTTGTCTGATTTCCCCTTTTCTTTGCTGTGTGAGGATCCACTCTCGTGCGCCTGAAGCGCACAGTTTAATGGATTTTGGCGCCTTACAAATACTCTACGTTAATATTATACAAGGCTATTAAATGATTATTCACATTTCATACAATGGTTCATGAACTATGCTGTTCATAGAGCGTAACGCGGTACCACTATAAAGCCACGCCTTCCTCACATAAAACGCTGGATACAACGGTTTTAGATGAGCTGGGCCCAATTTCATAGAAGCAGATTACCTGTCAAGACTCCACTCAATTGTTATGCTAAGTAAACAGCAGCTAAATATCAGTCACAAGCAATGTATATGGCATGACATTTTGGTCAGTAATATTATTGTGTAAAATAAGCGAGCTATGTTCGTGCTTCAGCAATTTTTTTGCTTTAGCAGCTCTATGAAATTGGCCCCTATGAAATCGAGCAACCGTGGCATTAAGTTTTATTAATTTGACAGTTTAGTGCTTTGACTGGGCTTTTGCTTAGCGCGTTCATAATCATAGACTTTAAGAAAAATTATGATTGTTTTAAATACACGATTCACAGAACAGGTTCTTGAAGTAACCGGACACTATTGGTAATTACTTAAATCTTTTATTTAGCATTCAAACTTAATTGGCAGTGAGCAATGGAGAGAGCTGTTGAAGGTATAAAGCATAATGAGAAACGGCTTCCTTTTTTTAAGGGACTTGATATGATACATTAATTTGGCAATATTTTTGCTGGTAACCTTATTCCGTTGAGCATCACTTCGTATATTGTGCTTACGCATCTCTTTGATATTGGGCCCATCAAACTATAGATTTGCCCTACATGCCGTCAAAAGAGTACAGTGTTATAGCTGGCCGGGAAATGCCTTTACACACACAAGGTCGCAATTTTTGTAAACAAAGGTGCTTCGTCTATAAGCCTTATATAGCCTTGACACCTGCTTCTTATCACCAAATAATCGTTATGTTTGATGCCTCAATGTACGTTATTTGAAGAGGGAATATGGGAGAATTGGTAAAATGGTGTAACTTTGCCTGCCATGCTATGCCTCTATATTATTCATAATACGTTATTTAAAAAGGAGTTTGTGAAAATTGGTAAAATGGTTCAAGTTTGCCTGTAATGATTTGCCTCTACATAGTAATAATACTAATAATTAGAGATTTATAAAGCGCACATATCTGCCTAAAATGGCACCAAAGGCGCACTAGAAAAAAACACTAGAAACGGTTATTAGCGAAATAATGACAAGTATGGAAATGACAGTTAATCGCTGGATTCCTTCATGAGGTATGTTTACAGATGCTTGTGGAACAATTCTGTAGTTTTGCTAGTTTTGTGGGAAGTGCATTCCACAAAAGTGGGGCTGCTGCTGTAGACATTATGTCTATACGTCATTTAAGAAGGGTGAGAATTGGTAAAATAAAAAAATTGAATAAGCAGTTGTAAAAAAACTTGTCAACCAAATGGACCGATGGTGTAAATGCAAAAAATAGTTAATGGCCTGACGTTTCGACCCTAGCATGTCATTTTCGAAGGCTAAGTAATAAAATGGTGCAACTTTGCACGTCATGTATTTTTTTCCCCCGCATTAGTAACGACTGCGTTTTTAGTGATTTTATTATACCAAAAGAAATTCACAACACATCTTGAGTTGATTATTTGAAAGCACTGGACAGGTCTGGTAATTCACTTGCTGTAATCCAACATAAATATACGATATGTATAAAGAGACTATTAATTTATTTTATAGAAGTATAAGTTAACTGGTGCAGCTTTGTCTGTTAGATACATTTTGTTTATATTTTAGTAAGGAAGAATTATAATTATTATGCTAACATAAGTTCACAACGTACTTTGAGTTGTTTATTTAAAGGCACCGAACACGATTGTTTATTTTCAAAGACCATTGTCCTCACTTGGGGTATCCAAACATCATTATGCCTAACAGACCTGTGAACATTTTGAATTCGTCATCGAAAAAAAAAACCTTGTTGCACAAATTTGTGTGCTTTCAGATGCCTAAAAAGGGCTTTGGGACTGAAAGTTGTTAACAATATTGAGTGAGAAATTATTACCTCTTTCTCAAAGAGAGAGTTCTTTATTTCAATGTGTTCTACTGTCAACAGCTCTCTGTTACTCGTAACAAAACAATTCTATATGCTGCTACATATTTTGTGTAACTACCAAACAGGTCCATGTCCTTTAAGCCAAGGATACAAATATCCGTGTTCGAAAAATTTCATCACGTTTTGCCAATGATGCCAATACCCAGGATTTTTTAATAATTCAGAGCAGATTAACTGTCAGGGCAGAATTTGCCAATACCATGGGTTTTAATAATTCACCTGTTGAACATGAGGGGGTTTTAGTTGCATGAATTTCATTTAAATTATATAATTCTGGTTGTGAAGTCAAGAACTGTCAGAAAAGCGAAATGTCTACACAAGAGCGAAAATGGAGAGAAGACAATGAATGAGGTTTCAGTTGTAAACATGGGAATAATTATTAAATGGAAAACCTACGTAGTTATAAACTGAAAACCCCGTCCGGTGATCGAACCGAGGTCCTAGATGTATTAGGTGATGGAATAATACAACTACACCAACCCGAAAACAACATTAAAGGAACACGTTGCTTGGATCGGTCGAGTTGGTCTTTGAAAAGCGTTTGTAACCGTTTGTAATAAAATGCATCTGAATAGAAAGATGTTGTAAACGTAGAATAATATGATGATCCACACAGGTTTCACTCGAAATTGCGTGGTTTTCCTATTACATCGTCGGCCATTAATTAGCACAGTTTGCCAGTTATGGTGCCATAAATGGCCGACCGTGTAGTTCGCAAAGTAAAAGGAAAGCACGCAATTTCGAGGCAAGTGTGTGTGGATCATTGTATTCTTTTACAACATCTTTCTAACCATATACATTTTATAACAAACGGACACAAACGCTTTTCAAAAACCAACCCGATCGATCCAAGGCAACGTGTGCCTTTAAAGTTATCCGCAATGTATCTTGATTTAAAATGACCCAGCTTTTATAACACCCACATTAGGTTTGCAAACACTGCTTCTTCAATCGCTTTTAACGTTGTTATTATGTCTTAACTGTTGATCTGTTGCAAAAAGTACATTACTCTCTAAATGCAAAATTATATAGTGAAAAGGCACTCTTTCAAGAGCCACATGAGAGACAACTCTTTTTCGAGTGGTCTTCCACTCTTTTAGATTGAAGTTTGCATCTTTTTGAGTGAGTTTTCACTCAGTCCTGGGGTGAAACCCCTCTAACAGAGTGAAATAACCACCACTCTTTTTAAAGAGCCATTTTTTATGAGGGACAACTCGGAATATTAAGAGTGGTGTTTTTCACTCTTTTACATTTTAGAGAGTACGTGGAGCCAAGATTAATAATACCATGTTACTTTATTGATTCGATTTGATTCGATTCGATTTGAATATTATAAAACGACATGAATAGTTATAGTTATCTTACCTTACAACTGATGAGTTGTCACTAGGTTTCAAAATGATGCGAGCATCAACAGTCATAAGTTTTCACACATTACCAATTCAATTGTGCGTATGCTTATTCACGGTAACAGACAAAGTACACACAAGCAGTAGTCGCAATAGTCCTTTGGATATAGTCTGTATAGTAATGCTGAACGACACTAGCCATTGTCTTTTTATTGTAAGAGTGTTGGACTGTAGCAGGCATATCAATTAAATCCATATATTATGCGGGTTGGATGGTTACATGTCAATAAGAATAATAACTCCAGTCCTGCCTGTTGACACCAGTTCTTCAATAGAAATTATAAATGCTTTATAAATGCTGCTATTATAAAACGAGGTATCTCAGTTAAGATGCACTGTGTGGTACCATTGCTGCATTTGCATTTTAGTTAGCGGTGAATGGAACTTGCTGGTGCTATTATATAAGATCAAACTCCTGTTTTTCTATTTACGTTTTACGCTTTTTCCAGAAGACGATCAGAATATTGATCCAAACTTCGAGTTGAAACCAACGGTTCTTTTCAGAACCACCCCAACTCTTTAGATATAGTAATTACATGGTGTTACCGCAAAAAAAACTTTCTAAATTTACGTTTTAGCTCATCCGATTCGATTGTCCTGTTTTCGTTTGCCAAAAAAATCGTCAAAATGTGTTTGAAGTTGAAGGTCAAAATTGTCAAAGACCAGTGTTCTAACTTGGTGTATCCAAACATATGCAAACAAAATGTGAAAATTTTGACTTCATTGGTCATTGAAGTCGCAAGAGAATAATGACCGAAAACATCTTTAACGCACAAATTCGTTTACCTACATGCCAAAAAAGGCTCCATAATTATTCGAGTGAAAACCACCTTTTTTTTTTAAATAACGTCCCTTCAAAGGGAGTCGTTTTCTCACAATATGTTTTACTATCAAAATCTCTCCAGTTCTCATTACCAAGTTACCATGCTAACAATTATGTTGAGTAATCACATTAGTTTCCACTGTCCAGTGCCTTTAAATAATTTTATAATAATGTTGGAACCCCCCCCCCCCCCGGAAACGTATGAATTTCCCCACCTATTATAATTACGTGGTAGTTAATTCACGCGTGATGGCAATAATCAATACATTTACTCAACATGACACTTGCACGTAGACGTACGTGCGAATCAGGCAGCAAAGCACATTATTTTTACCCTTCGCGAAACGGAGTCAGAAACGGGGCAGGAATTGTAAATTTACGCTATAATTGCAGATTCTATTGTGTTTTTTTTATGAAAAAGGTCATATGAATGGTAATACAACACATGTGGCTTGGTCGGCTCACGGCCACGACCCATAAATGACCGACCGTGTTAGTCGACGAGGTAAAAGCAAAACCACGCAATTTCGAGTGATACCTGTGTGGATCATTATATTCTACTTTTAAAATATCTCTCTAATCATATGCATTTTATAGCGCACGGTTACAAACGCTTTTCAAAGACCAACTCGACCCATCCTAGGCTACGCCTGTTCCTTTAACGTCATCTTATTCCAGTATTTCAGCTCAAACTGTCTGAGTTTCTCGTTCTTTGTTTGTCTTCAAATTGTGTTGAAGAAACGCAGACTAGGTTCAGTAACCTTCGGTTATTTGTCAGAAAGAGGAAGACATCATTGGAATATTTATTAGCGGGGGTTTGGGACTTGACAAAAATTAAAATAATAAATTAAAACAAAAAATACCCGCTAAAATGCAACGGGCATAGGTTGAAATGACAGGAGTCATAAAAAACGAGGTCAAATATTTATAGAATACCCTTGTGAAGAAAAATAGCATCTAATTTATTTTGTTAATGCATACTGAGGGAATTGTGGTAGAAAAATGGACTGTAAAGTATTTCCTGGTCAGAAGTAAGGCGTCAGAACAGAAGTGAAAAACGGAAAAAAAAAAAACAAATCATGCCTTTTTTCTGACACTTTATACATTTCTGACCAGATCTAATTATTGTTTGCCAACACCAATTATATGTTTATGTACAAAACAACATTACCATGTCAAATTTCAAAGTACTGCATGGGTGATTTAAGGCAATGGGCAGCTATAAAATGGTAATTGCCAAAGACCAGTATTCACATTTGGTATACACAACATGCATAACATAACAAATCACTGTGAACAATTATTATTGACTCAATTGGTCAGTGAAGTTTCAAACTTATTTATTTATTTTTCATTTATTAGTCTTTTTTGTTTACTCATAATGTTTTGTAGCGTTGTCGTTTCTGTTATGTTTTTTTCCCCTTACATTGTTGCCTTGTTTGTATTTTCTGTACTTGTACTGTTGAGGTCGAATAAATAATAATAATAAGAACATAAGATTAATGAAAGTCAAAACAGCTAGGTAGTGTCGGAAAAACACAATCAACATACAGGGGCCTGGTATGGGAATCGAACCGGGGCCACAGAGGTGAAAGGCAGGTGCAAAAAAAAACAACTGAGCCAACCTGACTCCCATAGGGTCTTCTTCATTCCAACAAGTTTATACTGCAAATTGGTGAACTTAATGAACACCATTACTGTATCTTCTACGCTGACGACACACAATTGTACACAACTTTCAGTCCATATCCTTGGTAGGCGTCACGACAACATCCTCTTGCCACTCACCAACTGCTTGCAACTTCGATGACCGATTAAGCTCATTCACCGGTTTTGTTACTTTATGCATATGTTCAGATACATCAAGTGAGAAGGCTGGTCTTTGACAATAACCAAAGGTGTCCAGTGTCTTTAAATGTCAAATTGAAATCTAAATGGTTGACTGAAGGCCAGAGGCTGAAATAGGAAATTGTATATAAATAGTAATATTAACATTATGGCCGCTCGGAACCAAAACGCAAAATGAATTATGTTGTTTTACACCATAACCGTCTTCTGTGTTTAGGAGTTCTGCTTATTTATTTTTAACTGAACAATTCCAAATGTTTTGTCCATAGAGTTAGCAACGGGTAAAAGTATATCATCTGAACTAATTGAACGACAAGATGGTGTGAGCCTTGCTCTCTCAACAAAGTATGATTATGAAATAAACATATTTTTATAACAAAAAAGCTCAATTAATAACTAGTGGCTTCACTGCATTACTTATATAATTAACTGTTTTTGTGGGAAAATACGCCAAACAAACCAAACGGACATCTCACACCCACTCTAGAGATGGAGAAAAACAACACAGAGAAATAACCAGACGGTTGAACATGGGGGTGGAGGTCGGTGATGGAAAAACAACATGAAGCCTGAATGGCGTGTTATGTGTTTTGCTCATAGAAATAGAACCCGGTGTGGCGGTTTCAGTCTTCCGCCGTGTTCAGTTTTCCGGGTGACGTTGCCAGACATTTCAGCACGTTGTTCGAACGGTTTTAGCTTTCCGGCGTGTTCAGTTTTCCGGGTGACGAGACAGTACACACATAATAACACATCTGTAATTACACAGTATTTGCTTTTTGTCACATCTATAAACTGCTTTCATTTCCTTTTTATTTCCATTTTGAGTTACCTATTTTCCCAAGAAAATTGACTAAGTCACTGGATCTTTTTGGACCATTCTCTGTATTCAACGTGTAAAGCACCATCTATATTACCCTTGAAATGGGGGCATATTTTTCTTCCTTGAACAACTCCTAAACACACCAAATTCTTTCATACGATCCACGCGTTCGCCGCCTCGTTGTACTCGTGGACGCCGCCATGACAGCTACCGGAGAGTAACACACGGATGACTCAATACGGCACTAAAAATGAACTACTTTCGCTTGCTGTGCGCAGGCATCGCATGACGTAATGTTACCGTATTTGGTCATTCGGAAAACTGAACACGGCGGAAAGTTGAAACCGCCACACCGGAGAATGCTGAGCTCGACCACCCTCTGTGTCGTCTGCCTGTGGACGCGGCGTATCAATACCGCGCAATACGCGCGTATGGCAAAATTATCATCGTGTGACACGCGCGTATGGCAAAATGGCAAGATGTCAGCGCACATAGACCATTTCTAGTGTTTTCATTGGTCAATGATGATATCAAAATATTTTGCCATACACGCGTTACGAAAATGGCGTGTGCGCGTCCATAAAAATGGTCTCACAACGAAACCGCACGCACAATGAGACACTCAGCGTTCTCCGGGTTCTATTTCTATGGTTTTGCTGTAATGGTGCAGAAAGATGGAGTGCTGTTGCTATGTAGGTAACTTCCCTCAAATCAGAGACGATGACGTAGTGGCGCAGTTCGCTAGACCCAAATGAACACCAGCCACAACGTGACCCCGTCTACTCAACGTGACCCTGCTACTCAGGGATCGCGTTGTTGTGAAAACCAAGCCGCACTTTGTATAACTGTAAAATGGATGAACGCATGGTTCCCCCCGTGTTCCATAAACCTGATAAAGTATGCACTTAGTAGTCTTCCTGTATACAAATTGTATAAATATCCCCCAAAACGCAAAAATGCAAATGCATATGAAAGAAAATAGAACATCATAGAGATACGGAACAAGGCAACGCAACGACCACACAAAATAAACCATCAGGAACAGCGCCCCACTTCAAACTCAAACAAACTATAACTCGTTTTCAACTCAGGACACATGAAAACAAAAAAAGGGGTTTCGAACTTTTGTTGTCTTTTTGTGTAGCATAGTTCTTTTTTGCACTAGGAGTGTCATCATTGACAGATGGCTCATTAGAAATGTTTAACATTGTTATTATTAGTATTATAGTTGATTATGAAAGAATCAATAAACCAAAAGCTGGTACAAAACTACAATCAACCAGAACTTCTGTCTATTGTGTATGTTTAAAGATTTAAAATAACAAAAATAAAAAATTAAATTAAAGTTAAAAAATTTAAATTAAATATCGTAACTACTCTCACTAAACTTGTCAATGTTTATGTTAGTCCATTTTGTGTTTTCGTTTATCTGGGCAATGCCCACCTCCGGCTTGTACTTTTCTGGATGCCCCCATCTCAAATTCTCCTCAATTCAGTACTTCGAATAATTTGTTAACTTGATTCTCTGGTGGAATGGTAACAAATGTCTTGAAATGAAATAAATTAAATTAACTTCCATTATCACCAAGGTTCGGCACCGCAGTGCCATTTTCCCTATTTCCAATTCACTTCAACACTAATTTGAATAAAGTTATTTTCATTCTCTGCTGGTCAGGACTGGAATGTCTTGAAATCAAATGGAGTGAAATTAATTATCATTATCATCAAGGTTCTGCACGTCAGTACTGCTGGAATATTCCAGAGTTGAAACCCGACTATGTTTTTCAGAACCACCCCAAATAATTTAGGGATTATTATTACATGTTGTTACCGCAAACCTCCATGAAAATGAAATGAAATGATATTAACTTACATTATCATCAAAGTCGGCACGGCAGTACCACTGGTATATATTCCATGTGACTTGTCTCGATAGTTTTGCGGCCCATTGGATAATAGGCGTCGATTGAGCGCGCAGTCAATTGTCCTATTGACGACTTTGCCTACCCGCTACAGATGACACCGGAATAACCATGTAATTTATTTTCCGTGAATGAGGCAAGGTTTTTTGAACGACGTCATCAAAATGAAATAAGTCCCTGGTATGTATGCTGCCACCAAGTGTTCGAAAGATATCTTTGTTTAATAATGTTCGCTCGTCCCCAGGCCTTGCTTTAAAGGACTAGGATACTGTCGGTAATTGTCAAAGACCAGTCTCCTCACCTTGTATATCTCAACAATTATGCACAAAACAACAAGCCTGTGAACGTTTGAGCTCAATGGTCGTCGAAGTTGCGAGAGAATAATGAAAGAAAGAACACACTTTCGCAAAATTTGTGTGCTTTCAGATGTTTGATTTCGAGACCTCAGCTGAGGTCTCAAAATCGATTCAAATATTTTAGTGAGAAATTACTTCTTTCCAAAGAGCTATGTTACTTCAAAGGGAGCCGTTTCTCACATTTGCACAACAGCTTTCCATTGCTCGTTACCAAATTAGTTTTTATGCTATTAATTATTTTGAGTAATTACCAATAGTGTCCAATGCCTTTAACCAAGGCGCTGGGATGGGCAAACGTATCAAGCACGCTCATTGGTTAATGTGTAATCCCATCATGCATCACACTCGCAGCGCGCTATATTTCTATGTACTGCACCCATGACGATACTTCGTGGTCAATATGCCCCTGGTGATACCAGCGGTCCTGAATATAGACTGGCCGCTATAGTGCCGAGCGAGTATTTAATATTGAACAACACAAAAATATAATTTCTTTAATAAGGGAATCAATGTGTGGTGACGAGAGAGGGATTTGAACCAACGACCTCTGGTTTTCTGTGCCGGTGTGGCAGACTGGCCCCTTGGAGAATCTGGTACCCCATAGCAAACTGTTTGCACATTCTTCCGATAGCGCCCTCTTTTGAATCAACCTCCTCAAGCCCATGTTAATGGCAGTGGACACTATTGGTAATTACTCAAAATAATTATTAGCATAAAACCTTTCTTGGTGACGAGTATTGGGGAGAGGTTGGTGGTATAAAACATTGCGAGAAACAGCTCCCTCTGAAGTGCCACAGTTTGGGAGAAAGAAGTAATTTTCCACGAATTTGATTTCGAGACCTCAAGTTTAGAATTTGAGGTCTCGAAATCAAGCATCTGAAAGCACACAGCTTCGTGTGACAAGGGTGTTTTCTTCTTTCATTTTTATCTCGCAACTTTGATGACTGATTGAGCTCAAATTTTCACAGGTTTGTTATTTTATGCATATGTTGAGATACACCAACTGTGAAGGCTAGTCTTTGACAATTACCAATAGTGTCCACTGCCTTCAAGGCCGTGTCCGAATTGGCGACTTCGGCTACAGTTATGGCTAGGGCGCGCGCGTCTGTCTATTCTTCAACACTGACAGACGCGCTAATCTAGGGGAAAAATTTCTCATTTGGGCATATAATTTCCACACTCTACCAACTGAGCTATCTTGTCTTGTTTTTTGGAGGTAGGCGTATTCCTATAGTTTGACAAGAAAATTCGTTCGGGGTGCCTGTCAGAAGCCACGTAACCGTAAACAGCTGAGTAGCCAGGGGGGTCACACCCATGTTCTGATACCTTGGAAGCGGCTGCCAGGGGTTCACATTAAATAACGGTATGTGACATTTTATTAAAAAATAATAAGCCACAAGAAAAACTTATTGGTTTTTTTTATTGACTTTTAGGTTAAACAACGACAATTAGTAAAATTACTAAATTAATGTTACCTTATGTTTCTCATGATCATTGCACTCACTCTGTGGAACAATCTCCCCATCACATTCGATCTATTACCCCACTCTGAGTAATATACAATTGCCATGAAAACCCATCTCTTTATTAAGCGTATACAACATTAATTACCTAATTCGTGTGTTAGTCTTAGAATAAGATCGATCACCAAACAGTAATTAAATAAATCAACATGTACATTTATTTTAATAGATTGGAAGTGCCCGGAGAAAACTTTGTATTATGTGCTAAATAAATCGACTACCTTCACTATTTTTGTAAATAATTACATTATCAGCTACCCGCATACAGGCTTATTGGCTACAGTCAATACGAAAACACGCTCTTTAATTCATAACCACATACCGGAAGAAAATTATTTCACCACCCAGTCATTACAGTGTGGGTTTGTCCTAAAGAACATGTTGAAGGCAGTGGACACTATTGGTAATTACTCAAAATAATGTTTAGCATAAAACCTTTCTTGGTGAAGAGTAATGGGGAGAGGTTGATACGTAGTATAAAACATTGTGAGAAACAGCTCCCTCTGATATGGCATAGATTTCGAGAAAGAAGTAATTTTCCACGAATGTGATTTCGAGACCTCAGATTTAGAACTTGAGCTCTCGAAATCAACTATCTAAACGCACACAACTTCGTGTGACAGGTTTTTATTTTATTTCATTATTATCTCACAAGTTCGATGACCGATTGAGCTTAAACTTTTACAGGTTGAGATACACCAACTGTGAAGTCTAGTCTTTGACAATTACCAATAGTGTCCACTGCCTTTAATACATAGAGTGGCTATAAACCCCTCATTTTGCAAAAACAAGTTTTAAAACCGCCATTGTTGTTGTTTCTTGGGTGAAACCAACGGCATAGACTTTCTTTTTGTAAGTCTAGATTTTATGGTACTTTTTTGTCCCCCTCGCTTAGCATTCTTTTTGGCGATGTTACTCACTCCCGGGTCTGTTTTTGCCGAATCCGACTCTGCTGAAGGAAACCTTCTTCTTGATGAAGAGGTGGGGGTGCTGGAAGAGGAGGGACATGTATCCAATTGCAACGGTGGTGTATCAGTTGTACATGATAACGATTGGGGTTTAAAGTGTAATGGGGGCATTGGTGACTCAGAGGGTCGAGTTGTCTCCGAGGGTGTTGGTAACACCGGATGATCTTCCGTGGGGACTTGGGATGGAGTGGGCAGGGTTGGTGGGACGATTTCTATGTCAGCCAGTGTTGTGTGGAACTCCTCTGTCTTTTCAATGTTCTCAAGGAGGACGGATCCAATAGAGGCAGTCCTCTCAGCGATGAGTGGGATCAGTGCTGACTTCTGTCTGAGTTGAATACATTCTTCTCGCGTTTTCTGTAATTTGTCGAGCATATCACAAGTTCTCTTAAACGTTTCGTACCTGAAGACGAAAGTCAAGATCGTTTTTAAGATTAAAATGTGTTTACTTTTCGTACGTACATTTTCATCCAGAATTTGCAAAGATTTATAAGTGAAACATTCAATAACAAAAATGTATTTGTAAACGGGAGTTTTTTTTTTTTACCAACAAAAGGGGCTCACGGAAAACATAATCACCAAAATATTGATCAAAGCTGCCATTTTGAATTCATGCAAATAAGAGTTTGTTCAACAACTTCTCTTTTTGATAAGGTTTGGAAGGGGTTCAAGAGTATCTTGGAACAGAACTAACTTCTGTTACAACTATTGTTAGGTTGTGTTCTAATAAACCATCGATCTTTTGGTTGGTAAGAAGTTGGCAACAGCTAGTCATGCAATGTTCGAACGTTGTATTAGCGGAAACAAAAAACAAACCCGACCTGAAAGCGATGACGTCATTCCTCGTGTTCCTTAAATCCTCATTCGAAATGTCTGTAGTGGCACTATATTCGTCAGCAGTCTTTTCAATAACGTAGCGTTCTCGAAGATGTCCAGTGACTCGCTGAAAAGACATGGACAAGTTTTGTTTGTAGTTAATGCATTATTTGGTTCAGAACAACATTTTGTTGCCAACTTCGAAAAATTATCTAGCAGTGGCAATACAAATGTGTGCGTAACGGGTTGGTGAAATTGCTATACCGATTTTTAAAATCTCTACAAAAATCTTTCTCAATAACGGTAGCGTTCTCGAAGTTGTCCAGTGACTCGCTGAAAAGACATGGGCAAGTTTGTTTACTTTGTAGTTAATGCACAATTTGGTTCAGAACAACATTTTGTTGTAAACTTCGGAAGATTATCTATCATTAAAAATGTGTTCGTAAGGGCTGGTGAAATTGTCATACCGATTTTCAACATCTTTAAACAAACATCTTTAAAGTACAGTGATAGGACACGACAAATGTAAAACACAAACAAGAAACATAAAAACTTTTGAATCTAAAGAATTGTCGGGAAAAACACTTAGCATATAACATTCTTATTTCCATGGTGGTCAACTTTCTAATATGACAGTACCATAACATTTGGGTCAAGTTTTAAACTCTAATTCAAACCAATCATAAAAAACGACTTTACAAAATTGTTTAATTTTGAAAGTACATGAAAGTACAAATTAAATTAATTATTAACCAATTTTGTTTTTTCTTTTTTTAACTTTGAGTAATAATATAAAGATAATGTAGGTTTCTCACCTTATAGTTTGTGAGCTGATCTTCTTGTTCTCTATTCTGAAAAACATAAAGTAGAAACATAATAATTGTCTAACGTAAAGTACGGTGAGCTGTGGACACACTTATTCTTATAGCGCCCTCTTACGATTTCTCCTAATTTAGCCCATGTTACTTTATCATACGGAAGACAGAATCCTCAGAACCAATTTTCTTTTGAATTGGTCATTGATCAACTGCTCTCAGACGATCATGTGCTATTGTGAAGGGCGGGCTTGTTGTGTTCATCTGTTTCTCCTCATCTATACCTTTTCTCTTTGGATTCCTCTTACAATAGATGCTAAGCTTTCCTTTCCCTCACTCGTTTCATCATCACGTGATGCGTTAAACTCTTCCACTGTAGACCCAGACAACCTCGGGCACTTGGCGAGAACGCCATGTAAACGGCGCAATGCACTTGGTGTTGGTAGGAGGTTGAATGGTGGTGGTACCCGGACATCATCCCCGAGGTACGTCATCCACATAGCAGTACATGAGAACTTCCATTGTACGTCACTATCTTCCTGAAATCAACAAAACAATTAACACATTCGTATGAACCAAATTATTGAAGGTAAAAAGCCACTCATCTAGCTCAGAATGATGTTTATTTTCATACCCCATTTTGGCAATAATAGCAAGTGAGAAATTGTTTAACAATGATCTTCCCGTAAAGGGAACGTGTCTATTTCTCCCACATGGGGATGTAACACCAAGCTGGCAACAATCTCTCTCATACAATTATTGATTTAACGTCTTAGATTATGAAATGTACAAATCAAGAATTCATTATCCAGTCATTGAAATAAGCAGTTTTAGGATTCAAACCTACACCTTTGTAAATTGTAAGTCATGCAGTGCATGTAAACACTGGACTGCGGTGAATTGCATGCATAAGTAACCCCAAACCTCTGTTTGTTTTAACTCCTCCATGCAAAGGTTTATATAAAACTTAAAATATGTTTGAGCTTTCATTTTGTACTGCAATTTTAGAGTGTAATAGTACCTTGTGCTGGCTAGGTCATAGAGGGCAAATCATTTTTGATGGTATTTTTTTGTTGACTTTTGCCCTTCCCTGGACGGCCTGTGCTTGTTTTATTGTTTTGTCCGAAGAATTGAAACAGCATAAACAAAACTAAAATTAAGTAACAGACTGGTACACTACCGTTATTTGTTTATAGACTTCATTCCACACGGCAATTAGTGCGTTGAGCAGCACCACGACCACAAGAGCGTAGAAAGCCGCGTACAGTAAAGAACCTGATAATTCCTTGGCGATTTGACGTCCAACCATATGAATGTCCGTCGGTGACATGAAGCCGAAAACTGACCAATAGAGAGTAACCGACGATTGGAATGGACTAAATGAGAAGGGGGAGGGGAAAAGAAAGAGACACTTAGAGAGATTACATTTTTTAATAAGATAATATTTTCAAGAAATAAAAATCACTTCTTACAGTAAACAATTTTACAGGTTTTTGCGTTGAGAACATAATAAGTACACCTTTCAATTTAAATAAACAAAACCACACTGGTTGGCATGGATGGAACACTGATAAAACAGTACTGATAAAAAAAAAATGCTTTCGAACCCAAGCCATCGATAATGACTGGTGCCTTAAACCAGCGCCTTAGACCACATTTGGCCACGCTTCCTTGACGATATACTTTTAAGAGGCTGAATTAAAAATGAAAGCAAGTATGTTTTAAACAAAAAGCAAGTTGGCAGCGGTGGGATTCGAACCCACGCCATCGAAATGACTGGTGCCTTAAACCAGCGCCTTAGATCACTTGGCTACGCTACCTTAATGAAAGACTTTGAAGATGCTAAATTAAAACTGAAAAAAGTATGTTTTAAACGAAAAACAAGTTGGCAGCAGTGGGATTCGAACCCACGCCATCGAAATGACTGGTGCCTAAAACCAGCGCCTTAGACCGCTCGGCCACGCTACCTTAATGTAAGACTTTTAAGATGCTAAATTAAAAATGAAAACAAGTATGTTTTAAACAAAGAACAAGTTGGCAGCGGTGGGATTTGAACCCACGCCATCGAATTGACTGGTGCCTAAAACCAGCGCCTTAGACCGCTCGGTCACACTACCTTAATGAAAGACTTTGAAGAGGCTAAATACAAAAACGAAAACATCTGTGTTTTAACGAAAAACAAGTTGGCAGCAGTGGGATTCGAACCCACGCCATCGAAATGACTGATGCCTAAAACCAGCGCCTTAGACCGCTCGGCCATGCTACCTTGATGAAAGACTTTTAAGATGTTCAATTAAAATTTAAAAAAGTATGTTTTAAACGAAAAACAAGTTGGCAGCGATGGGATTCGAACCCACGCCATCGAAATGACTGGTGCCTTAAACCAGCACCTTAGACTGCTCGGACACGCTACCTTGATGATATACTTTTAAGAGGCTAAATAAACAAATTAAAACATCTGTGTTTTAAACGAAAAACAAGTTGGCAGCGGTGGGATTCGAACCCACGCCATCGAAATGACTGGTGCCTTAAACCAGCGCCTTAGACCGCTCGGCCACGCTACCTTAATGAAAAACTTTTAAGATGCTCAATAAAAATGAAAAAAAGTTTGTTTTAAACGAAAAACAAGTTGGCAGCGGTGGGATTCGAACCCACGCCATCGAAATGACTGGTGCCTTAAACCAGCACCTTAGACCGCTCGGCCACGCTACCTTAATGAAAGACTTTTAAGATGCTCAATTAAAATTGAAAAAAGTATGTTTTAAACAAAAAACAAGTTGGCAGCGATGGGATTCGAACCCACGCCATCGAAATGACTGGTGCCTTAAACCAGCGCCTTATACCGCTCAGCCACACTACCTTAATGAAAGACTTTTAATAGGCTAAATACACAAATGAAAACATCTGTGTTTTAAACGAAAAACAAGTAGGCAGCGGTGGGTTTCGAAGCCACGCCGTCGAAATGACTGGTGCCTTAAACCAGCACCTAAGACCGCTCGGCCACGCTACCTTAAAGAAAGACTTTAAAGATGCTCAATTAAAATTGAAAAAAGTATGTTTTAAACGAAAAACAAGTTGGCAGCGGTGGGATTCGAACCCCACTATCAAAATGACTGGTGCCTAAAACCAGCGCCTTGGACCACTCGGCCACGCTACCTTGATGATATACTTTTAGGAGGCCAAATACACAAATTAAAACATCTGTGTTTTAAACGAAAAACAAGTTGGCAGCGGTGGGATTCGAACCCACGCCATCGAAATGACTGGTGCCTTAAACCAGCGCCTTATACCGCTCAGCCACACTACCTTAATGAAAGACTTTTAATAGGCTAAATACACAAATGAAAACATCTGTGTTTTAAACGAAAAACAAGTAGGCAGCGGTGGGTTTCGAAGCCACGCCGTCGAAATGACTGGTGCCTTAAACCAGCACCTTAGACCGCTCGGCCACGCTACCTTAAAGAAAGACTTTAAAGATGCTCAATTAAAATTGAAAAAAGTATGTTTTAAACGAAAAACAAGTTGGCAGCGGTGGGATTCGAACCCCACTATCAAAATGACTGGTGCCTAAAACCAGCGCCTTGGACCACTCGGCCACGCTACCTTGATGATATACTTTTAGGAGGCCAAATACACAAATTAAAACATCTGTGTTTTAAACGAAAAACAAGTTGGCAGCGGTGGGATTCGAACCCACGCCATCGAAATGACTGGTGCCTTAAACCAGGGCCTTAGACCGCTCGGCCACGCTACCTTAATGAAAGACTTTTAAGATCCTGAATAAAAATGAAAAAAAAGTTTGATTTAAACGAAAAACAAGTTGGCAGCGGCGGGATTCGAACCCACGCCATCGAAATGACTGGTGCCTTAAACCAGCGCCTTAGACCGCTCGGCCACGCTACCTTAATGAAAAACTTTTAAGATGCTCAATAAAAATGAAAAAAAAGTTTGTTTTAAACGAAAAACAAGTTGGCAGCGGTGGGATTCGAACCCACGCCATCGAAATGACTGGTGCCTTAAACCAGCGCCTTAGACCGCTCGGCCACGCTACCTTAATGAAAAACTTTTAAGATGCTCAATAAAAATGAAAAAAAAGTTTGTTTTAAACGAAAAACAAGTTGGCAGCGGTGGGATTCGAACCCACGCCATCGAAATGACTGGTGCCTTAAACCAGCGCCTTAGACCGCTCGGCCACGCTACCTTAATGAAAGACTTTTAAGATGCTCAATTAAAATTGAAAAAAGTATGTTTTAAACAAAAAACAAGTTGGCAGCGATGGGATTCGAACCCACGCCATCAAAATGACTGGTGTCTTAAACCAGCGCCTTAGACCGCTCAGCCACGCTACCTTAATGAAAGACTTTTAATAGGCTAAATACACAAATTAAAACATCTGTGTTTTAAACGAAAAACAAGTAGGCAGCGGTGGGTTTCGAAGCCACGCCGTCGAAATGACTGGTGCCTTAAACCAGCACCTTAGACCGCTCGGCCACGCTACCTTAAAGAAAGACTTTAAAGATGCTCAATTAAAATTGAAAAAAGTATGTTTTAAACGAAAAACAAGTTGGCAGCGGTGGGATTCGAACCCCACTATCAAAATGACTGGTGCCTAAAACCAGCGCCTTGGACCACTCGGCCAAGCTACCTTGATGATATACTTTTAGGAGGCCAAATACACAAATTAAAACATCTGTGTTTTAAACGAAAAACAAGTTGGCAGCGGTGGGATTCGAACCCACGCCATCGAAATGACTGGTGCCTTAAACCAGCGCCTTAGACCGCTCGGCCACGCTACCTTAATGAAAGACTTTTAAGATCCTGAATAAAAATGAAAAAAAAGTTTGATTTAAACGAAAAACAAGTTGGCAGCGGCAGGATTCGAACCCACGCCATCGAAATGACTGGTGCCTAAAACCAGCGCCTTAGACCCCTCGGCCACGCTACCTTGATGATATACTTTTAAGAGGCTAAATACACAAAATAAAACATCTGTGTTTTAAACGAAAAACAAGTTGGCAGCGGTGGGATTCGAACCCACGCCATCGAAATGACTGGTGCCTTAAACCAGCGCCTTAGACCGCTCGGTCACGCTATCTTAATGAAAGACTTTGAACAGGCTAAATACAAAAACGAAAACATCTGTGTTTTAAACGAAAAACAAGTTGGCAGCCATGGGATTCGAACCCACGCCATCGAAATGACTGGTGCCTAAAACCAGCGCCTTAGACCACATTTGGCCATGCTACCTTGATGATATACTTTTAAGAGGCTAAATACAAAAACGGAAACATCTGTGTTTTAAACGAAAAACAAGTTGGCAGCGGTGGGATTCAAACCCATGCCATCAAAATGACTGGTGCCTAAAACCAGCGCCTTAGACCACTCGGCCATGCTACCTTGATGATATACTTTTAAGAGGCTAAATACACAAATCAAAACTTAAGTGTTTTAAACGAAAAACAAGTTGGCAGCGGTGGGATTCGAACCCACGCCATCGAAATGACTGGTGCCTAAAACCAGCGCCTTAGACCGCTCGGCCATACTACCTTGATGATATAGTTTTAAGAGGCTAAATACACAAATTAAAACATCTGTGTTTTAAACGAAAAACAAGTTGGCAGCGTTGGGATTCGAACCCACGCCATCGAACTGATTGGTGCCTTAAACCAGCGCCTTAGACCACTCGGCCACACTCCCTTAATGAAATACTTTTAAGATGCTAAATACAAAAACGAAAAGATCTGTGTTTTAAACAAACACAGGTTGGCAGCGGTGGGATTCGAACCCACGCCATCAAAATGACTGGTGCCTAAAACCAGCGCCTTAGACCCCTCGGCCACGCTACCTTAATGTAAGTCTTTAAAGATGCTAAATTAAAAATGAAAACAAGTATGTTTTAAACGAAAAACAAGTTGGCAGCGGTGGGATTCGAACCCACGCCATCGAAATGACTGGTGCCTTAAACCAGCGCCTTAGACCGCTCGGTCACGCTATCTTAATGAAAGACTTTGAAGAGGCTAAATACAAAAACGAAAACATCTGTGTTTTAAACGAAAAAAAAGTTGGCAGCCATGGGATTCGAACCCACGCCATCGAAATGACTGGTGCCTAAAACCAGCGCCTTAGACCCCTCGGCCATGCTACCTTGATGATATACTTTTAAGAGGCTAAATTAAAATCGAAAAAAAGTATGTTTTAAAGGAAAAACAAGTTGGCAGCGGTGGGATTCGAACCCACGCCATCGAAATGACTGGTGCCTTAAACCAGCGCCTTTGACCACTCGGCCACGCTACCTCAATGAAAGACATTTAAGATGCTTAATACAAAAACGAAAACATCTGTGTTTTAAACAAAAACAAGTTGGCAGCGGTGGGATTCGAACCCACGCCATCGAAATGACTGGTGCCTAAAACCAGCGCCTTAGACCGCCCGGCCACGCTACCTTAATGAAACACTTTTAAGATGCTCAATTAAAATTGAAAAAAGTATGTTTTAAACAAAAACAAGTTAGCAGCGGTGGGATTCGAACCCACGCCATCGAAATGACTGGTGCCTAAAACCAGCGCCTTAGACCTCTCGGCCACGCTACCTTAATGAAAGACTTTTAAGATGCTAAATTAAAATCGAAAAAAAGTATGTTTTAAACGAAAAACAAGTTGACTGGTGCCGGCCTAAAACCAGCACCTTAGACCCCTCGGCCACGCTACCTTAATGTAAGTCTTTAAAGATGCTCAATTAAAAATGAAAACAGGTATGTTTTAAACGAAAAACAAGTTGGCAGCAGTGGGATTTGAACCCATGCCATCGAAATGACTGGTGCCTTAAACCAGCACCTTGGACCGCTCGGCCACGCTACCTTTATGAAAGACTTTTAAGAGGCTAAATTAAATTGAAACAAGTATGTTTTAAACGAAAATCAAGTTGGCAGCGATGGGATTCGAACCCACGCCATCGAAATGACTGGTGCCTTAAACCAGCGCCTTAGACCGCTCGGCCACGCTACCTTAATGAAAGACTTTTAAGAGGCTAAATACACAAATGAAAAATCTGTGTTTTAAACGAAAAACAAGTCGGCAGCGTTGGGTTTCGAAGCCACGCCGTCGAAATGACTGGTGCCTTAAACCAGCACCTTAGACCGCTCGGCCACGCTACCTTAAAGAAAGACTTTTAAGATGCTCAATTAAAATTGAAAAAAGTATGTTTTAAACGAAAAACAAGTTGCCAGCGGTGGGATTCGAACCCACGCCATCGAAATGACTGGTGCCTAAAACCAGCGCCTTAGACCACTCGGCCACGCTACCTTAATGTAAGTCTTTAAAGATGCTAAATTAAAAATGAAAACAAGTATGTTTTAAACAAAAAACAAGTTGGCAGCGGTGGGATTCGAACCCACGCCATCCAAATGACTGGTGCCTTAAACCAGCGCCTTAGACCGCTCGGCCACGCTACCTTAATCAAAGACTTTGAAGAGGCTAAATACAAAAACGAAAACATCTGTGTTTTAAATGAAAAACAAGTTGGCAGCAGTGAGATTCGAACCCACGCCATCGAAATGACTGGTGCCTAAAACCAGGGCCTTAGACCGCTCGGCCATGCTACCTTGATGATATACTTTTAAGAGGCTAAATACACAAATTAAAACTTCTGTGTTTTAAATGAAAAACAAGTTGGCAGCGGTGGGATTCGAACCCACGTCATGGAAATGACTGGTGCCTAAAACCAGTGCCTTAGACCGCTCGGCCACGCTACCTTAATGTAAGTCTTTAAAGATGCTCAATTAAAAATGAAAACAAGTATGTTTTAAACGAAAAACAAGTTGGCAGCAGTGGGATTCGAACCCACGCCATCGAAATGACTGGTGCCTTAAACCAGCGCCTTAGACCGCTCGGCCACGCTACCTTAATGAAAGACTTTGAAGAGGCTAAGTACAAAAACGAACACATCTGTGTTTTAAATGAAAAACAAGTTGGCAGCAGTGGGATTCGAACCCACGCCATCGAAATGACTGGTGCCTAAAACCAGGGCCTTAGACCACTCGGCCATACTACCTTGATGATATAGTTTTAAGAGGCTAAATACATAATTAAAATATCTGTGTTTTAAACGAAAAACAAGTCGGCAGCGTTGGGTTTCGAAGCCACGCCGTCGAAATGACTGGTGCCTTAAACCAGCACCTTAGACCGCTCGGCCACGCTACCTTAAAGAAAGACTTTTAAGATGCTCAATTAAAATTGAAAAAAGTATGTTTTAAACGAAAAACAAGTTGTCAGCGGTGGGATTCGAACCCACGCCATCGAAATGACTGGTGCCTAAAACCAGCGCCTTAGACCACTCGGCCACGCTACCTTAATGTAAGTATTTAAAGATGCTAAATTAAAAATGAAAACAAGTATGTTTTAAACAAAAAACAAGTTGGCAGCGGTGGGATTCGAACCCACGCCATCCAAATGACTGGTGCCTTAAACCAGCGCCTTAGACCGCTCGGCCACGCTACCTTAACAAAGACTTTGAAGAGGCTAAATACAAAAACGAAAACATCTTTGTTTTAAATGAAAAACAAGTTGGCAGCAGTGAGATTCGAACCCACGCCATCGAAATGACTGGTGCCTAAAACCAGGGCCTTAGACCGCTCGGCCATGCTACCTTGATGATATACTTTTAAGAGGCTAAATACACAAATTAAAACTTCTGTGTTTTAAATGAAAAACAAGTTGGCAGCGGTGGGATTCGAACCCACGCCATCGAAATGACTGGTGCCTAAAACCAGGGCCTTACACCACTCGGCCATACTACCTTGATGATATAGTTTTAAGAGGCTAAATACATAATTAAAATATCTGTGTTTTAAACGAAAAACAAGTTGGCAGCGGTGGGATTCGAACCCACGCCATCAAAATGATTGGTGCCTTAAACCAGCGCCTTAGACCACTCGGCCACACTCCCATAATGAAATACTTTTAAGATGCTAAATTAAAATCGAAAAAAAGTATGTTTTAAACGAAAAACAAGTTGGCAGCGGTGGGATTCTAACCCACGCCATCGAAATGACTGGTGCCTTAAACCAGCGCCTTAGACCGCTCGGCCACGCTACCTTAATGAAAGATTTTTAAGATGCTAAATTAAAATCGAAAAAAA